>NC_071335.1:42912500-43131703 GCF_027744825.2 Synchiropus splendidus | reverse complement strand
GGGTCTTTCTAGTAGGTGCACATCAAATCTAAGCTCTCTGAAGTGTTTTTCGAAAGTTATCAACACTTTTATGTTGGCGTTCCCGAAACTACCACCTTATCTCAGGCTGAAAAGCGTTTTGTGCATTGTGCCATAACTTTTCAGGGAAGCTTCAGAACATGAAATTTTAACCTCGCCACTATAGCAGAAAGGGTCTTTCTAGTAGTTGCACATCAAATCTAAGCTGTCTGAAGTGTTTTCAAAAGTTATCAAACACTTTTATGTTTGGCGTTCCGAAACCCACCTTATCTCAGGCTGAAAAGCGTTTTTGTGCATTGTGCCATAACTTTTCAGGAAAGCTTCAGAACATGAAATTTTAACCTCCCACTATAGCAGAAAGGGTCTTTCTAGTAGTTGCACATCAAATCTAAGCTGTCTGAAGTGTTTTTCAAAAGTTATCAACACTTTTATGTTTGGCGTTCCGAAACCCACCTTATCTCAGGCTGAAAAGCGTTTTGTGCATTGTGCCATAACTTTTCAGGGAAAGCTTCAGAACATGAAATTTTAACCTCCCACTATAGCAGAAAGGGTCTTTCTAGTAGTTGCACATCAAATCTAAACTGTCTGAAGTGTTTTTCCAAAGTTTATCAACACTTTTATGTTTGGCGTTCCGAACCCACCTTATCTCAGGCTGAAAAGCGTTTTTACGCATTGTGCCATAACTTTTCAGGGAAGCTTCAGAACATGAAATTTTAACCTCCCACTATAGCAGAAAGGGTCTTTCTAGTAGGTGCACATCAAATCTAAGCTCTCTGAAGTGTTTTTCGAAAGTTATCAACACTTTTATGTTTGGCGTTCCGAAACCCACCTTATCTCAGGCTGAAAAGCGTTTTTGTGCATTGTGCCATAACTTTTCAGGAAGCTTCAGAACATGAAATTTTAACCTCCCACTATAGCAGAAAGGGTCCTTTCTAGTAGTTGCACATCAAATCTAAACTGTCTGAAGTGTTTTTCCAAAGTTATTAACACTTTTATGTTTGGCGTTCCGAAACCCACCTTATCTCAGGCTGAAAAGCGTTTTTGTGCATTTGTGCCATAACTTTTCAGGGAAGCTTCAGAACATGAAATTTTAACCTCCCACTATAGCAGAAAGGGTCTTTAGTAGGTGCACATCAAATCTAAGCTCTCTGAAGTGTTTTTCGAAAGTTATCAACACTTTTATGTTGGCGTTCCGAAACCCACCTTATCTCAGGCTGAAAAGCGTTTTTGTGCATTGTGCCATAACTTTTCAGGAAAGCTTCAGAACATGAAATTTTAACCTCCCACTATAGCAGAAAGGGTCTTTCTAGTAGTTGCACATCAAATCTAAACTGTCTGAAGTGTTTTTCCAAAGTTATCAACACTTTTATGTTTGGCGTTCCGAAACCCACCTTATCTCAGGCTGAAAAGCGTTTTTACGCATTGTGCCATAACTTTTCAGGGAAGCTTCAGAACATGAAATTTTACCTCCCACTATAGCAGAAAGGGTCTTTCTAGTAGGTGCACATCAAATCTAAGCTCTCTGAAGTGTTTTTCGAAAGTTATCAACACTTTTATGTTTGGCGTTCCGAAACCCACCTTATCTCAGGCTGAAAAGCGTTTTTGTGCATTGTGCCATAACTTTTCAGGGAAGCTCAGAACATGAAATTTTAACCTCCCACTATAGCAGAAAGGGTCTTTCTAGTAGTTGCACATCAAATCTAAACTGTCTGAAGTGTTTTTCCAAAGTTATTAACACTTTTATGTTTGGCGTTCCGAAACCCACCTTATCCTCAGGCTGAAAAGCGTTTTTGTGCATTGTGCCATAACTTTTCAGGGAAGCTTCAGAACATGAAATTTTAACCTCCCACTATAGCAGAAAGGGTCTTTCTAGTAGTTGCACATCAAATCTAAACTGTCTGAAGTGTCTTTTCCAAAGTTATCAACACTTTTATGTTTGGCGTTCCGAAACCCACCTTATCTCAGGCTGAAAAGCGTTTTTGTGCATTGTGCCATAACTTTTCAGGGAAGCTTCAGAACATGAAATTTTAACCTCCCACTATAGCAGAAAGGGTCTTTCTAGTAGGTGCACATCAAATCTAAGCTCTCTGAAGTGTTTTTTCGAAAGTTATCAACACTTTTATGTTTGGCGTTCCGAAACCCACCTTTATCTCAGGCTGAAAAGCGTTTTTGTGCATTGTGCCATAACTTTTCAGGGAAGCTTCAGAACATGAAATTTTAACCTCCCACTATAGCAGAAAGGGTCTTTCTAGTAGGTGCACATCAAATCTAAGCTCTCTGAAGTGTTTTTCGAAAGTTATCAACACTTTTATGTTTGGCGTTCCGAAACCCACCTTATCTCAGGCTGAAAAGCGTTTTTGTGCATTGTGCCATAACTTTTCAGGGAAGCTTCAGAACATGAAATTTTAACCTCCCACTATAGCAGAAAGGGTCTTTCTAGTAGTTGCACATCAATCTAAGCTGTCTGAAGTGTTTTCAAAAGTTATCAACACTTTTATGTTTGGCGTTCCGAAACCCACCTTATCTCAGCTGAAAAGCGTTTTTGTGCATTGTGCCATAACTTTTCAGGAAAGCTTCAGAACATGAAATTTTAACCTCCCACTATAGCAGAAAGGGGCTCTTTCTAGTAGTTGCACATCAAATCTAAACTGTCTGAAGTGTTTTTCCAAAGTTATCAACACTTTTATGTTTGGCGTTCCGAAACCCACCTTATCTCAGGCTGAAAAGCGTTTTGTGCATTGTGCCATAACTTTTCAGGAAAGCTTCAGAACATGAAATTTTAACCTCCCACTATAGCAGAAAGGGTCTTTCTAGTAGTTGCACATCAAATCTAAGCTGTCTGAAGTGTTTTTCAAAAGTTATCAACACTTTTATGTTTGGCGTTCCGAAACCCACCTTATCTCAGGCTGAAAAGCGTTTTTGTGCATTGTGCCATAACTTTCAGGAAAGCTTCAGAACATGAAATTTTAACCTCCCACTATAGCAGAAAGGGTCTTTCTAGTAGTTGCACATCAAATCTAAACTGTCTGAAGTGTTTTTCAAAGTTATCAACACTTTTATGTTTGGCGTTCCGAAACCCACCTTATCTCAGGCTGAAAAGCGTTTTACGCATTGTGCCATAACTTTTCAGGGAAGCTTCAGAACATGAAATTTTAACCTCCCACTATAGCAGAAAGGGTCTTTCTAGTAGGTGCACATCAAATCTAAGCTCTCTGAAGTGTTTTTCGAAAGTTATCAACACTTTTATGTTTGGCGTTCCGAAACCCACCTTATCTCAGGCTGAAAGCGTTTTTGTGCATTGTGCCATAACGTTTTCAGGGAAGCTTCAGAACATGAAATTTTAACCTCCCACTATAGCAGAAAGGGTCTTTCTAGTAGTTGCACATCAAATCTCACTGTCTGAAGTGTTTTTCAAGTTATTAACACTTTTATGTTTGCGTTCCGAAACCCACCTTATCTCAGGCTGAAAAGCGTTTTTGTGCATTGTGCCATAACTTTTCTCAGGGAAGCTTCAGAACATGAAAATTTTAACCTCCCACTATAGCAGAAAGGGTCTTTCTAGTAGGTGCACATCAAATCTAAGCTCTCTGAGGTGTTTTTCCGAAAGTTATCAACACTTTTATGTTTGGCGTCCGAAACCCACCTTATCTCAGGCTGAAAAGCGTTTTTGTGCATTGTGCCATAACTTTTCAGGAAAGCTTCAGAACATGAAATTTTAACCTCCCACTATAGCAGAAAGGGTCTTTCTAGTAGTTGCACATCAAAATCTAAACTGTCTGAAGTGTTTTTCCAAAGTTATCAACACTTTTATGTTTGGCGTTCCGAAACCCACCTTATCTCAGGCTGAAAAGCGTTTTTACGCATTGTGCCATAACTTTTCAGGGAAGCTTCAGAACATGAAATTTTAACCTCCCACTATAGCAGAAAGGTCTTTCTAGTAGGTGCACATCAAATCTAAGCTCTCTGAAGTGTTTTTCGAAAGTTATCAACACTTTTATGTTGGCGTTCCGAAACCCACCCTTATCTCAGGCTGAAAAGCGTTTTTGTGCATTGTGCCATAACTTTTCAGGGAAGCTTCAGAACATGAAATTTTAACCTCCCACTATAGCAGAAAGGGTCTTTCTAGTAG
This sequence comes from Synchiropus splendidus, assembly GCF_027744825.2. NCBI lineage: Eukaryota > Metazoa > Chordata > Actinopteri > Syngnathiformes > Callionymidae > Synchiropus > Synchiropus splendidus. The sequence goes on along the minus strand of NC_071335.1, from coordinate 43,127,556 downwards.
TTGCACATCAAATCTAAACTGTCTGAAGTGTTTTTCCAAAGTTATCAACACTTTTATGTTTGGCGTTCCGAACCCACCTTATCTCAGGCTGAAAAGCGTTTTTGTGCATTGTGCCATAACTTTTCAGGGAAGCTTCAGAACATGAAAATTTAACCTCCCACTATAGCAGAAAGGGTCTTTCTAGTAGTTGCACATCAAATCTAAGCTGTCTGAAGTGTTTTTCAAAAGTTATCAACACTTTTATGTTTGGCGTTCCGAAACCCACCTTATCTCAGGCTGAAAAGCGTTTTTGTGCATTGTGCCATAACTTTTCCGGAAAGCTTCAGAACATGAAATTTTAACCTCCCACTATAGCAGAAAGGGTCTTTCTAGTAGTTGCACATCAAATCTAAACTGTCTGAAGTGTTTTTTCCAAAGTTATCAACACTTTTATGTTTGGCGTTCCGAAACCCACCTTATCTCAGGCTGAAAAGCGTTTTTGTGCATTGTGCCATAACTTTTCAGGAAGCTTCAGAACATGAAATTTTAACCTCCCACTATAGCAGAAAGGGTCTTTCTAGTAGTTGCACATCAAATCTAAGCTGTCTGAACTGTTTTTCAAAAGTTATCAACACTTTTATGTTTGGCGTTCCGAAACCCACCTTATCTCAGGCTGAAAAGCGTTTTTGTGCATTGTGCCATAACTTTTCAGGAAAGCTTCAGAACATGAAATTTTAACCTCCCACTATAGCAGAAAGGGTCTTTCTAGTAGTTGCACATCAAATCTAAACTGTCTGAAGTGTTTTTCCAAAGTTATCAACACTTTTATGTTTGGCGTTCCGAAACCCACCTTATCTCAGGCTGAAAAGCGTTTTTACGCATTGTGCCATAACTTTTCAGGGAAGCTCAGAACATGAAATTTTAACCTCCCACTATAGCAGAAAGGGTCTTTCTAGTAGGTGCACATCAAATCTAAGCTCTCTGAAGTGTTTTTCGAAAGTTATCAACACTTTTATGTTTGGCGTTCCGAAACCCACCTTATCTCAGGCTGAAAAGCGTTTTTGTGCATTGTGCCATAACTTTTCAGGGAAGCTTCAGAACATGAAATTTTAACCTCCCACTATAGCAGAAAGGGTCTTTCTAGTAGTTGCACATCAAATCTAAACTGTCTGAAGTGTTTTTCCAAAGTTATTAACACTTTTATGTTTGGCGTTCCGAAACCCACCTTATCTCAGGCTGAAAAGCGTTTTTTGTGCATTGTGCCATAACTTTTCAGGGAAGCTTCAGAACATGAAATTTTAACCTCCCACTATAGCAGAAAGGGTCTTTCTAGTAGTTGCACATCAAATCTAAACTGTCTGAAGTGTTTTTCCAAAGTTATCAACACTTTTATGTTTGGCGTTCCGAAACCCACCTTATCTCAGGCTGAAAAGCGTTTTTGTGCATTGTGCCATAACTTTTCAGGAAGCTTCAGAACATGAAATTTTAACCTCCCACTATAGCAGAAAGGGTCTTTCTAGTAGGTGCACATCAAATCTAAGCTCTCTGAAGATGTTTTTCGAAAGTTATCAACCACTTTTATGTTTGGCGTTCCGAAACCCACCTTATTTCAGGCTGAAAAGCGTTTTTGTGCATTGTGCCATAACTTTCAGGAAAGCTTCAGAACATGAAATTTTAACCTCCCACTATAGCAGAAAGGGTCTTTCTAGTAGTTGCACATCAAATCTAAACTGTCTGAAGTGTTTTTCCAAAGTTATCAACACTTTTATGTTTGGCGTTCCGAAACCCACCTTATCTCAGGCTGAAAAGCGTTTTTACGCATTGTGCCATAACTTTTCAGGGAAGCTTCAGAACATGAAATTTTAACCTCCCACTATAGCAGAAAGGGTCTTTCTAGTAGGTGCACATCAAATCTAAGCTCTCTGAAGTGTTTTTCGAAAGTTATCAACACTTTATGTTTGGCGTTCCGAAACCCACCTTATCTCAGGCTGAAAAGCGTTTTTGTGCATTGTGCCATAACTTTTCAGGAAAGCTTCAGAACATGAAATTTTAACCTCCCACTATAGCAGAAAGGGTCTTTCTAGTAGTTGCACATCAAATCTAAACTGTCTGAAGTGTTTTTCAAAGTTATCAACACTTTTATGTTTGGCGTTCCGAAACCCACCTTATCTCAGGCTGAAAAGCGTTTTACGCATTGTGCCATAACTTTTCAGGGAAGCTTCAGAACATGAAATTTTATACCTCCCACTATAGCAGAAAGGGGTCTTTCTAGTAGGTGCACATCAAATCTAAGCTCTCTGAAGTGTTTTTTCGAAAGTTATCAACACTTTTATGTTTGGCGTTCCGAAACCCACCTTATCTCAGGCTGAAAAGCGTTTTTGTGCATTGTGCCATAACTTTTCAGGAAAGCTTCAGAACATGAAATTTTAACCTCCCACTATAGCAGAAAGAGGTCTTTCTAGTAGTTGCACATCAAATCTAAACTGCCTGAAGTGTTTTTCCAAAGTTATCAACACTTTTATGTTTGGCGTTCCGAAACCCACCTTATCTCAGGCTGAAAAGCGTTTTTACGCATTGTGCCATAACTTTTCAGGGAAGCTTCAGAACATGAAATTTTAACCTCCCACTATAGCAGAAAGGGTCTTTCTAGTAGGTGCACATCAAATCTAAGCTGTCTGAAGTGTTTTTCGAAAGTTATCAACACTTTTATGTTTGGCGTTCCGAAACCAACCTTATCTCAGGCTGAAAAGCGTTTTTGTGCATTGTGCCATAACTTTTCAGGGAAGCTTCAGAACATGAAATTTTAACATCCCACTATAGCAGAAAGGGTCTTTCTAGTAGTTGCACATCAAATCTAAGCTGTCTGAAGTTTTTTTCAAAAGTTATCAACACTTTTATGTTTGGCGTTCCGAAACCCACCTTATCTCAGGCTGAAAAGCGTTTTTGTGCATTGTGCCATAACTTTTCAGGAAAGCTTCAGAACATGAAATTTTAACCTCCCACTATAGCAGAAAGGGTCTTTCTAGTAGTTGCACATCAAATCTAAACTGTCTGAAGTGTTTTTCCAAAGTTATCAACACTTTTATGTTTGGCGTTCCGAAACCCACCTTATCTCAGGCTGAAAAGCGTTTTTACGCATTGTGCCATAACTTTTCAGGGAAGCTTCAGAACATGAAATTTTAACCTCCCACTATAGCAGAAAGGGTCTTTCTAGTAGGTGCACATCAAATCTAAGCTCTCTGAAGTGTTTTTCGAAAGTTATCGACACTTTTATGTTTGGCGTTCCGAAACCCACCTTATCTCAGGCTGAAAAGCGTTTTTGTGCATTGTGCCATAACTTTTCAGGGAAGCTTCAGAACATGAAATTTTAACCTCCCACTATAGCAGAAAGGGTCTTTCTAGTAGTTGCACATCAAATCTAAACTGTCTGAAGTGTTTTTCCAAAGTTATTAACACTTTTATGTTTGGCGTTCCGAAACCCACCTTATCTCAGGCTGAAAAGCGTTTTTGTGCATTGTGCCATAACTTTTCAGGGAAGCTTCAGAACATGAAATTTTAACCTCCCACTATAGCAGAAAGGGTCTTTCTAGTAGTTGCACATCAAATCTAAACTGTCTGAAGTGTTTTTCCAAAGTTATCAACACTTTTATGTTTGGCGTTCCGAAACCCACCTTATCTCAGGCTGAAAAGCGTTTTTGTGCATTGTGCCATAACTTTTCAGGAAAGCTTCAGAACATGAAATTTTAACCTCCCACTATAGCAGAAAGGGTCTTTCTAGTAGTTGCACATCAAATCTAAACTGTCTGAAGTGTTTTTCCAAAGTTATCAACACTTTTATGTTTGGCGTTCCGAAACCCACCTTATCTCAGGCTGAAAAGCGTTTTTGTGCATTGTGCCATAACTTTTCAGGGAAGCTTCAGAACATGAAATTTTAACCTCCCACTATAGCAGAAAGGGTCTTTCTAGTAGTTGCACATCAAATCTAAGCTGTCTGAAGTGTTTTTCAAAAGTTATCAACACTTTTATGTTTGGCGTTCCGAAACCCACCTTATCTCAGGCTGAAAAGCGTTTTGTGCATTGTGCCATAACTTTTCAGGAAAGCTTCAGAACATGAAATTTTAACCTCCCACTATAGCAGAAAGGGTCTTTCTAGTAGTTGCACATCAAATCTAAACTGTCTGAAGTGTTTTTCCAAAGTTATCAACACTTTTATGTTTGGCGTTCCGAAACCCACCTTATCTCAGGCTGAAAAGCGTTTTTGTGCATTGTGCCATAACTTTTCAGGAAAGCTTCAGAACATGAAATTTTAACCTCCCACTATAGCAGAAAGGGTCTTTCTAGTAGTTGCACATCAAATCTAAACTGTCTGAAGTGTTTTTCCAAAGTTATCAACACTTTTATGTTTGGCGTTCCGAAACCCACCTTATCTCAGGCTGAAAAGCGTTTTTACGCATTGTGCCATAACTTTTCAGGGAAGCTTCAGAACATGAAATTTTAACCTCCCACTATAGCAGACCGGGTCATTCTAGTAGGTGCACATCAAATCTAAACTGTCTGAAGTGTTTTTCCAAAGTTATCAACACTTTTATGTTTGGCGTTCCGAAACCCACCTTATCTCAGGCTGAAAAGCGTTTTTGTGCATTGTGCCATAACTTTTCAGGGAAGCTTCAGAACATGAAATTGTAACCTCCCACTATAGCAGAAAGGGTCTTTCTAGTAGTTGCACATCAAATCTAAACTGTCTGAAGTGTTTTTCCAAAGTTATCAACACTTTTATGTTTGGCGTTCCGAAACCCACCTTATCTCAGGCTGAAAAGCGTTTTTACGCATTGTGCCATAACTTTTCAGGGAAGCTTCAGAACATGAAATTTTAACCTCCCACTATAGCAGAAAGGGTCTTTCTAGTAGGTGCACATCAAATCTAAGCTCTCTGAAGTGTTTTTCGAAAGTTATCAACACTTTTATGTTTGGCGTTCCGAAACCCACCTTATCTCAGGCTGAAAAGCGTTTTTGTGCATTGTGCCATAACTTTTCAGGGAAGCTTCAGAACATGAAATTTTAACCTCCCACTATAGCAGAAAGGGTCTTTCTAGTAGTTGCACATCAAATCTAAACTGTCTGAAGTGTTTTTCCAAAGTTATTAACACTTTTATGTTTGGCGTTCCGAAACCCACCTTATCTCAGGCTGAAAAGCGTTTTTGTGCATTGTGCCATAACTTTTCAGGGAAGCTTCAGAACATGAAATTTTAACCTCCCACTATAGCAGAAAGGGTCTTTCTAGTAGTTGCACATCAAATCTAAACTGTCTGAAGTGTTTTTCCAAAGTTATCAACACTTTTATGTTTGGCGTTCCGAAACCCACCTTATCTCAGGCTGAAAAGCGTTTTTGTGCATTGTGCCATAACTTTTCAGGGAAGCTTCAGAACATGAAATTTTAACCTCCCACTATAGCAGAAAGGGTCTTTCTAGTAGGTGCACATCAAATCTAAGCTCTCTGAAGTGTTTTTCGAAAGTTATCAACACTTTTATGTTTGGCGTTCCGAAACCCACCTTATCTCAGGCTGAAAAGCGTTTTTGTGCATTGTGCCATCACTTTTCAGGAAAGCTTCAGAACATGAAATTTTAACCTCCCACTATAGCAGAAAGGGTCTTTCTAGTAGTTGCACATCAAATCTAAACTGTCTGAAGTGTTTTTCCAAAGTTATCAACACTTTTATGTTTGGCGTTCCGAAACCCACCTTATCTCAGGCTGAAAAGCGTTTTTACGCATTGTGCCATAACTTTTCAGGGAAGCTTCAGAACATGAAATTTTAACCTCCCACTATAGCAGAAAGGGTCTTTCTAGTAGGTGCACATCAAATCTAAGCTCTCTGAAGTGTTTTTCGAAAGTTATCAACACTTTTATGTTTGGCGTTCCGAAACCCACCTTATCTCAGGCTGAAAAGCGTTTTTGTGCATTGTGCCATAACTTTTCAGGAAAGCTTCAGAACATGAAATTTTAACCTCCCACTATAACAGAAAGGGTCTTTCTAGTAGTTGCACATCAAATCTAAACTGTCTGAAGTGTTTTTCCAAAGTTATTAACACTTTTATGTTTGGCGTTCCGAAACCCACCTTATCTCAGGCTGAAAAGCGTTTTTACGCATTGTGCCATAACTTTTCAGGGAAGCTTCAGAACATGAAATTTTAACCTCCCACTATAGCAGAAAGGGTCTTTCTAGTAGTTGCACATCAAATCTAAACTGTCTGAAGTGTTTTTCCAAAGTTATCAACACTTTTATGTTTGGCGTTCCGAAACCCACCTTATCTCAGGCTGAAAAGCGTTTTTACGCATTGTGCCATAACTTTTCAGGGAAGCTTCAGAACATGAAATTTTAACCTCCCACTATAGCAGAAAGGGTCTTTCTAGTAGGTGCACATCAAATCTAAGCTCTCTGAAGTGTTTTTCGAAAGTTATCAACACTTTTATGTTTGGCGTTCCGAAACCCACCTTATCTCAGGCTGAAAAGCGTTTTTGTGCATTGTGCCATAACTTTTCAGGGAAGCTTCAGAACATGAAATTTTAACCTCCCACTATAGCAGAAAGGGTCTTTCTAGTAGTTGCACATCAAATCTAAGCTGTCTGAAGTGTTTTTCCAAAGTTATCAACACTTTTATGTTTGGCGTTCCGAAACCCACCTTATCTCAGGCTGAAAAGCGTTTTTGTGCATTGTGCCATAACTTTTCAGGGAAGCTTCAGAACATGAAATTTTAACCTCCCACTATAGCAGAAAGGGTCTTTCTCGTAGTTGCACATCAAATCTAAGCTGTCTGAAGTGTTTTTCAAAAGTTATCAACACTTTTATGTTTGGCGTTCCGAAACCCACCTTATCTCAGGCTGAAAAGCGTTTTTGTGCATTGTGCCATAACTTTTCAGGAAAGCTTCAGAACATGAAATTTTAAGCTCCCACTATAGCAGAAAGGGTCTTTCTAGTAGTTGCACATCAAATCTAAACTGTCTGAAGTGTTTTTCCAAAGTTATCAACACTTTTATGTTTGGCGTTCCGAAACCCACCTTATCTCAGGCTGAAAAGCGTTTTTGTGCATTGTGCCATAACTTTTCAGGGAAGCTTCAGAACATGAAATTTTAACCTCCCACTATAGCAGAAACGGTCTTTCTAGTAGGTGCACATCAAATCTAAGCTCTCTGAAGTGTTTTTCGAAAGTTATCAACACTTTATGTTTGGCGTTCCGAAACCCACCTTATCTCAGGCTGAAAAGCGTTTTTGTGCATTGTGCCATAACTTTTCAGGAAAGCTTCAGAACATGAAATTTTAACCTCCCACTATAACAGAAAGGGTCTTTCTAGTAGTTGCACATCAAATCTAAACTGTCTGAAGTGTTTTTCCAAAGTTATCAACACTTTTATGTTTGGCGTTCCGAAACCCACCTTATCTCAGGCTGAAAAGCGTTTTTACGCATTGTGCCATAACTTTTCAGGGAAGCTTCAGAACATGAAATTTTAACCTCCCACTATAGCAGAAAGGGTCTTTCTAGTAGGTGCACATCAAATCTAAGCTCTCTGAAGTGTTTTTCGAAAGTTATCAACACTTTTATGTTTGGCGTTCCGAAACCCACCTTATCTCAGGCTGAAAAGCGTTTTTGTGCATTGTGCCATAACTTTTCAGGAAAGCTTCAGAACATGAAATTTTAACCTCCCACTATAGCAGAAAGGGTCTTTCTAGTATGTGCACATCAAATCTAAGCTCTCTGAAATGTTTTTCGAAAGTTATCAACACTTTTATGTTTGGCGTTCCGAAACCCACCTTATCTCAGGCTGAAAAGCGTTTTTGTGCATTGTGCCATAACTTTTCAGGGAAGCTTCAGAACATGAAATTTTAACCTCCCACTATAGCAGAAAGGGTCTTTCTAGTAGTTGCACATCAAATCTAAACTGTCTGAAGTGTTTTTCAAAAGTTATCAACACTTTTATGTTTGGCGTTCCGAAACCCACCTTATCTCAGGCTGAAAAGCGTTTTTGTGCATTGTGCCATAACTTTTCAGGAAAGCTTCAGAACATGAAATTTTAACCTCCCACTATAGCAGAAAGGGTCTTTCTAGTAGTTGCACATCAAATCTAAACTGTCTGAAGTGTTTTTCCAAAGTTATCAACACTTTTATGTTTGGCGTTCCGAAACCCACCTTATCTCAGGCTGAAAAGCGTTTTTACGCATTGTGCCATAACTTTTCAGGGAAGCTTCAGAACATGAAATTTTAACCTCCCACTATAGCAGAAAGGGTCTTTCTAGTAGGTGCACATCAAATCTAAGCTCTCTGAAGTGTTTTTCGAAAGTTATCAACACTTTTATGTTTGGCGTTCCGAAACCCACCTTATCTCAGGCTGAAAAGCGTTTTTGTGCATTGTGCCATAACTTTTCAGGGAAGCTTCAGAACATGAAATTTTAACCTCCCACTATAGCAGAAAGGGTCTTTCTAGTAGTTGCACATCAAATCTAAACTGTCTGAAGTGTTTTTCCAAAGTTATCAACACTTTTATGTTTGGCGTTCCGAAACCCACCTTATCTCAGGCTGAAAAGCGTTTTTGTGCATTGTGCCATAACTTTTCAGGGAAGCTTCAGAACATGAAATTTTAACCTCCCACTATAGCAGAAAGGGTCTTTCTAGTAGTTGCACATCAAATCTAAGCTGTCTGAAGTGTTTTTCAAAAGTTATCAACACTTTTATGTTTGGCGTTCCGAAACCCACCTTATCTCAGGCTGAAAAGCGTTTTTGTGCATTGTGCCATAACTTTTCAGGAAAGCTTCAGAACATGAAATTTTAACCTCCCACTATAGCAGAAAGGGTCTTTCTAGTAGTTGCACATCAAATCTAAACTGTCTGAAGTGTTTTTCCAAAGTTATCAACACTTTTATGTTTGGCGTTCCGAAACCCACCTTATCTCAGGCTGAAAAGCGTTTTTACGCATTGTGCCATAACTTTTCAGGGAAGCTTCAGAACATGAAATTTTAACCTCCCACTATAGCAGAAAGGGTCTTTCTAGTAGGTGCACATCAAATCTAAGCTCTCTGAAGTGTTTTTCGAAAGTTATCAACACTTTTATGTTTGGCGTTCCGAAACCCACCTTATCTCAGGCTGAAAAGCGTTTTTGTGCATTGTGCCATAACTTTTCAGGGAAGCTTCAGAACATGAAATTTTAACCTCCCACTATAGCAGAAAGGGTCTTTCTAGTAGTTGCACATCAAATCTAAACTGTCTGAAGTGTTTTTCCAAAGTTATCAACACTTTTATGTTTGGCGATCCGAAACCCACCTTATCTCAGGCTGAAAAGCGTTTTTGTGCATTGTGCCATAACTTTTCAGGGAAGCTTCAGAACATGAAATTTTAACCTCCCACTATAGCAGAAAGGGTCTTTCTAGTAGTTGCACATCAAATCTAAGCTGTCTGAAGTGTTTTTCAAAAGTTATCAACACTTTTATGTTTGGCGTTCCGAAACCCACCTTATCTCAGGCTGAAAAGCGTTTTTGTGCATTGTGCCATAACTTTTCAGGAAAGCTTCAGAACATGAAATTTTAACCTCCCACTATAGCAGAAAGGGTCTTTCTAGTAGTTGCACATCAAATCTAAACTGTCTGAAGTGTTTTTCCAAAGTTATCAACACTTTTATGTTTGGCGTTCCGAAACCCACCTCATCTCAGGCTGAAAAGCGTTTTTGTGCATTGTGCCATAACTTTTCAGGGAAGCTTCAGAACATGAAATTTTAACCTCCCACTATAGCAGAAAGGGTCTTTCTAGTAGTTGCACATCAAATCTAAGCTGTCTGAAGTGTTTTTCAAAAGTTATCAACACTTTTATGTTTGGCGTTCCGAAACCCACCTTATCTCAGGCTGAAAAGCGTTTTTGTGCATTGTGCCATAACTTTTCAGGAAAGCTTCAGAACATGAAATTTTAACCTCCCACTACAGCAGAAAGGGTCTTTCTAGTAGTTGCACATCAAATCTAAACTGTCTGAAGTGTTTTTCCAAAGTTATCAACACTTTTATGTTTGGCGTTCCGAAACCCACCTTATCTCAGGCTGAAAAGCGTTTTTACGCATTGTGCCATAACTTTTCAGGGAAGCTTCAGAACATGAAATTTTAACCTCCCACTATAGCAGAAAGGGTCTTTCTAGTAGGTGCACATCAAATCTAAGCTCTCTGAAGTGTTTTTCGAAAGTTATCAACACTTTTATGTTTGGCGTTCCGAAACCCACCTTATCTCAGGCTGAAAAGCGTTTTTGTGCATTGTGCCATAACTTTTCAGGGAAGCTTCAGAACATGAAATTTTAACCTCCCACTATAGCAAAAAGGGTCTTTCTAGTAGTTGCACATCAAATCTAAACTGTCTGAAGTGTTTTTCCAAAGTTATTAACACTTTTATGTTTGGCGTTCCGAAACCCACCTTATCTCAGGCTGAAAAGCGTTTTTGTGCATTGTGCCATAACTTTTCAGGGAAGCTTCAGAACATGAAATTTTAACCTCCCACTATAGCAGAAAGGGTCTTTCTAGTAGTTGCACATCAAATCTAAACTGTCTGAAGTGTTTTTCCAAAGTTATCAACACTTTTATGTTTGGCGTTCCGAAACCCACCTTATCTCAGGCTGAAAAGCGTTTTTGTGCATTGTGCCATAACTTTTCAGGGAAGCTTCAGAACATGAAATTTTAACCTCCCACTATAGCAGAAAGGGTCTTTCTAGTAGGTGCACATCAAATCTAAGCTCTCTGAAGTGTTTTTCGAAAGTTATCAACACTTTTATGTTTGGCGTTCCGAAACCCACCTTATCTCAGGCTGAAAAGCGTTTTTGTGCATTGTGCCATAACTTTTCAGGGAAGCTTCAGAACATGAAATTTTAACCTCCCACTATAGCAGAAAGGGTCTTTCTAGTAGTTGCACATCAAATCTAAACTGTCTGAAGTGTTTTTCCAAAGTTATCAACACTTTTATGTTTGGCGTTCCGAAACCCACCTTATCCCTGGCTGAAAAGCGTTTTTGTGCATTGTGCCATAACTTTTCAGGGAAGCTTCAGAACATGAAATTTTAACCTCCCACTATAGCAGAAAGGGTCTTTCTAGTAGTTGCACATCAAATCTAAGCTGTCTGAAGTGTTTTTCAAAAGTTATCAACACTTTTATGTTTGGCGTTCCGAAACCCACCTTATCTCAGGCTGAAAAGCGTTTTTGTGCATTGTGCCATAACTTTTCAGGAAAGCTTCAGAACATGAAATTTTAACCTCCCACTATAGCAGAAAGGGTCTTTCTAGTAGTTGCACATCAAATCTAAACTGTCTGAAGTGTTTTTCCAAAGTTATCAACACTTTTATGTTTGGCGTTCCGAAACCCACCTTATCTCAGGCTGAAAAGCGTTTTTGTGCATTGTGCCATAACTTTTCAGGAAAGCTTCAGAACATGAAATTTTAACCTCCCACTATAGCAGAAAGGGTCTTTCTAGTAGTTGCACATCAAATCTAAGCTGTCTGAAGTGTTTTTCAAAAGTTATCAACACTTTTATGTTTGGCGTTCCGAAACCCACCTTATCTCAGGCTGAAAAGCGTTTTTGTGCATTGTGCCATAACTTTTCAGGAAAGCTTCAGAACATGAAATTTTAACCTCCCACTATAGCAGAAAGGGTCTTTCTAGTAGTTGCACATCAAATCTAAACTGTCTGAAGTGTTTTTCCAAAGTTATCAACACTTTTATGTTTGGCGTTCCGAAACCCACCTTATCTCAGGCTGAAAAGCGTTTTTACGCATTGTGCCATAACTTTTCAGGGAAGCTTCAGAACATGAAATTTTAACCTCCCACTATAGCAGAAAGGGTCTTTCTAGTAGTTGCACATCAAATCTAAACTGTCTGAAGTGTTTTTCCAAAGTTATCAACACTTTTATGTTTGGCGTTCCGAAACCCACCTTATCTCAGGCTGAAAAGCGTTTTTGTGCATTGTGCCATAACTTTTCAGGGAAGCTTCAGAACATGAAATTTTAACCTCCCACTATAGCAGAAAGGGTCTTTCTAGTAGGTGCACATCAAATCTAAGCTCTCTGAAGTGTTTTTCGAAAGTTATCAACACTTTTATGTTTGGCGTTCCGAAACCCACCTTATCTCAGGCTGAAAAGCGTTTTTACGCATTGTGCCATAACTTTTCAGGGAAGCTTCAGAACATGAAATTTTAACCTCCCACTATAGCAGAAAGGGTCTTTCTAGTAGGTGCACATCAAATCTAAGCTCTCTGAAGTGTTTTTCGAAAGTTATCAACACTTTTATGTTTGGCGTTCCGAAACCCACCTTATCTCAGGCTGAAAAGCGTTTTTGTGCATTGTGCCATAACTTTTCAGGAAAGCTTCAGAACATGAAATTTTAACCTCCCACTATAGCAGAAAGTGTCTTTCTAGTAGTTGCACATCAAATCTAAACTGTCTGAAGTGTTTTTCCAAAGTTATTAACACTTTTATGTTTGGCGTTCCGAAACCCACCTTATCTCAGGCTGAAAAGCGTTTTTGTGCATTGTGCCATAACTTTTCAGGGAAGCTTCAGAACATGAAATTTTAACCTCCCACTATAGCAGAAAGGGTCTTTCTAGTAGTTGCACATCAAATCTAAACTGCCTGAAGTGTTTTTCCGAAGTTATCAACACTTTTATGTTTGGCGTTCCGAAACCCACCTTATCTCAGGCTGAAAAGCGTTTTTACGCATTGTGCCATAACTTTTCAGGGAAGCTTCAGAACATGAAATTTTAACCTCCCACTATAGCAGAAAGGGTCTTTCTAGTAGGTGCACATCAAATCTAAGCTGTCTGAAGTGTTTTTCGAAAGTTATCAACACTTTTATGTTTGGCGTTCCGAAACCCACCTTATCTCAGGCTGAAAAGCGTTTTTGTGCATTGTGCCATAACTTTTCAGGGAAGCTTCAGAACATGAAATTTTAACCTCCCACTATAGCAGAAAGGGTCTTTCTAGTAGTTGCACATCAAATCTAAGCTGTCTGAAGTGTTTTTCAAAAGTTATCAACATTTTTATGTTTGGCGTTCCGAAACCCACCTTATCTCAGGCTGAAAAGCGTTTTTGTGCATTGTGCCATAACTTTTCAGGAAAGCTTCAGAACATGAAATTTTAACCTCCCACTATAGCAGAAAGGGTCTTTCTAGTAGTTGCACATCAAATCTAAACTGTCTGAAGTGTTTTTCCAAAGTTATCAACACTTTTATGTTTGGCGTTCCGAAACCCACCTTATCTCAGGCTGAAAAGCGTTTTTGTGCATTGTGCCATAACTTTTCAGGAAAGCTTCAGAACATGAAATTTTAACCTCCCACTATAGCAGAAAGGGTCTTTCTAGTAGTTGCACATCAAATCTAAGCTGTCTGAAGTGTTTTTCAAAAGTTATCAACACTTTTATGTTTGGCGTTCCGAAACCCACCTTATCTCAGGCTGAAAAGCGTTTTTGTGCATTGTGCCATAACTTTTCAGGAAAGCTTCAGAACATGAAATTTTAACCTCCCACTATAGCAGAAAGGGTCTTTCTAGTAGTTGCACATCAAATCTAAACTGTCTGAAGTGTTTTTCCAAAGTTATCAACACTTTTATGTTTGGCGATCCGAAACCCACCTTATCTCAGGCTGAAAAGCGTTTTTGTGCATTGTGCCATAACTTTTCAGGGAAGCTTCAGAACATGAAATTTTAACCTCCCACTATAGCAGAAAGGGTCTTTCTAGTAGTTGCACATCAAATCTAAGCTGTCTGAAGTGTTTTTCAAAAGTTATCAACACTTTTATGTTTGGCGTTCCGAAACCCACCTTATCTCAGGCTGAAAAGCGTTTTTGTGCATTGTGCCATAACTTTTCAGGAAAGCTTCAGAACATGAAATTTTAACCTCCCACTATAGCAGAAAGGGTCTTTCTAGTAGTTGCACATCAAATCTAAACTGTCTGAAGTGTTTTTCCAAAGTTATCAACACTTTTATGTTTGGCGTTCCGAAACCCACCTCATCTCAGGCTGAAAAGCGTTTTTGTGCATTGTGCCATAACTTTTCAGGGAAGCTTCAGAACATGAAATTTTAACCTCCCACTATAGCAGAAAGGGTCTTTCTAGTAGTTGCACATCAAATCTAAGCTGTCTGAAGTGTTTTTCAAAAGTTATCAACACTTTTATGTTTGGCGTTCCGAAACCCACCTTATCTCAGGCTGAAAAGCGTTTTTGTGCATTGTGCCATAACTTTTCAGGAAAGCTTCAGAACATGAAATTTTAACCTCCCACTACAGCAGAAAGGGTCTTTCTAGTAGTTGCACATCAAATCTAAACTGTCTGAAGTGTTTTTCCAAAGTTATCAACACTTTTATGTTTGGCGTTCCGAAACCCACCTTATCTCAGGCTGAAAAGCGTTTTTACGCATTGTGCCATAACTTTTCAGGGAAGCTTCAGAACATGAAATTTTAACCTCCCACTATAGCAGAAAGGGTCTTTCTAGTAGGTGCACATCAAATCTAAGCTCTCTGAAGTGTTTTTCGAAAGTTATCAACACTTTTATGTTTGGCGTTCCGAAACCCACCTTATCTCAGGCTGAAAAGCGTTTTTGTGCATTGTGCCATAACTTTTCAGGGAAGCTTCAGAACATGAAATTTTAACCTCCCACTATAGCAAAAAGGGTCTTTCTAGTAGTTGCACATCAAATCTAAACTGTCTGAAGTGTTTTTCCAAAGTTATTAACACTTTTATGTTTGGCGTTCCGAAACCCACCTTATCTCAGGCTGAAAAGCGTTTTTGTGCATTGTGCCATAACTTTTCAGGGAAGCTTCAGAACATGAAATTTTAACCTCCCACTATAGCAGAAAGGGTCTTTCTAGTAGTTGCACATCAAATCTAAACTGTCTGAAGTGTTTTTCCAAAGTTATCAACACTTTTATGTTTGGCGTTCCGAAACCCACCTTATCTCAGGCTGAAAAGCGTTTTTGTGCATTGTGCCATAACTTTTCAGGGAAGCTTCAGAACATGAAATTTTAACCTCCCACTATAGCAGAAAGGGTCTTTCTAGTAGGTGCACATCAAATCTAAGCTCTCTGAAGTGTTTTTCGAAAGTTATCAACACTTTTATGTTTGGCGTTCCGAAACCCACCTTATCTCAGGCTGAAAAGCGTTTTTGTGCATTGTGCCATAACTTTTCAGGGAAGCTTCAGAACATGAAATTTTAACCTCCCACTATAGCAGAAAGGGTCTTTCTAGTAGTTGCACATCAAATCTAAACTGTCTGAAGTGTTTTTCCAAAGTTATCAACACTTTTATGTTTGGCGTTCCGAAACCCACCTTATCCCTGGCTGAAAAGCGTTTTTGTGCATTGTGCCATAACTTTTCAGGGAAGCTTCAGAACATGAAATTTTAACCTCCCACTATAGCAGAAAGGGTCTTTCTAGTAGTTGCACATCAAATCTAAGCTGTCTGAAGTGTTTTTCAAAAGTTATCAACACTTTTATGTTTGGCGTTCCGAAACCCACCTTATCTCAGGCTGAAAAGCGTTTTTGTGCATTGTGCCATAACTTTTCAGGAAAGCTTCAGAACATGAAATTTTAACCTCCCACTATAGCAGAAAGGGTCTTTCTAGTAGTTGCACATCAAATCTAAACTGTCTGAAGTGTTTTTCCAAAGTTATCAACACTTTTATGTTTGGCGTTCCGAAACCCACCTTATCTCAGGCTGAAAAGCGTTTTTGTGCATTGTGCCATAACTTTTCAGGAAAGCTTCAGAACATGAAATTTTAACCTCCCACTATAGCAGAAAGGGTCTTTCTAGTAGTTGCACATCAAATCTAAGCTGTCTGAAGTGTTTTTCAAAAGTTATCAACACTTTTATGTTTGGCGTTCCGAAACCCACCTTATCTCAGGCTGAAAAGCGTTTTTGTGCATTGTGCCATAACTTTTCAGGAAAGCTTCAGAACATGAAATTTTAACCTCCCACTATAGCAGAAAGGGTCTTTCTAGTAGTTGCACATCAAATCTAAACTGTCTGAAGTGTTTTTCCAAAGTTATCAACACTTTTATGTTTGGCGTTCCGAAACCCACCTTATCTCAGGCTGAAAAGCGTTTTTACGCATTGTGCCATAACTTTTCAGGGAAGCTTCAGAACATGAAATTTTAACCTCCCACTATAGCAGAAAGGGTCTTTCTAGTAGTTGCACATCAAATCTAAACTGTCTGAAGTGTTTTTCCAAAGTTATCAACACTTTTATGTTTGACGTTCCGAAACCCACCTTATCTCAGGCTGAAAAGCGTTTTTGTGCATTGTGCCATAACTTTTCAGGGAAGCTTCAGAACATGAAATTTTAACCTCCCACTATAGCAGAAAGGGTCTTTCTAGTAGGTGCACATCAAATCTAAGCTCTCTGAAGTGTTTTTCGAAAGTTATCAACACTTTTATGTTTGGCGTTCCGAAACCCACCTTATCTCAGGCTGAAAAGCGTTTTTACGCATTGTGCCATAACTTTTCAGGGAAGCTTCAGAACATGAAATTTTAACCTCCCACTATAGCAGAAATGGTCTTTCTAGTAGTTGCACATCAAATCTAAGCTGTCTGAAGTGTTTTTCAAAAGTTATCAACACTTTTATGTTTGGCGTTCCGAAACCCACCTTATCTCAGGCTGAAAAGCGTTTTTGTGCATTGTGCCATAACTTTTCAGGAAAGCTTCAGAACATGAAATTTTAACCTCCCACTATAGCAGAAAGGGTCTTTCTAGTAGTTGCACATCAAATCTAAACTGTCTGAAGTGTTTTTCCAAAGTTATCAACACTTTTATGTTTGGCGTTCCGAAACCCACCTTATCTCAGGCTGAAAAGCGTTTTTACGCATTGTGCCATAACTTTTCAGGGAAGCTTCAGAACATGAAATTTTAACCTCCCACTATAGCAGAAAGGGTCTTTCTAGTAGGTGCACATCAAATCTAAGCTCTCTGAAGTGTTTTTCGAAAGTTATCAACACTTTTATGTTTGGCGTTCCGAAACCCACCTTATCTCAGGCTGAAAAGCGTTTTTGTGCATTGTGCCATAACTTTTCAGGGAAGCTTCAGAACATGAAATTTTAACCTCCCACTATAGCAGAAAGGGTCTTTCTAGTAGTTGCACATCAAATCTAAACTGTCTGAAGTGTTTTTCCAAAGTTATTAACACTTTTATGTTTGGCGTTCCGAAACCCACCTTATCTCAGGCTGAAAAGCGTTTTTGTGCATTGTGCCATAACTTTTCAGGGAAGCTTCAGAACATGAAATTTTAACCTCCCACTATAGCAGAAAGGGTCTTTCTAGTAGTTGCACATCAAATCTAAACTGTCTGAAGTGTTTTTCCAAAGTTATCAACACTTTTATGTTTGGCGTTCCGAAACCCACCTTATCTCAGGCTGAAAAGCGTTTTTACGCATTGTGCCATAACTTTTCAGGGAAGCTTCAGAACATGAAATTTTAACCTCCCACTATAGCAGAAAGGGTCTTTCTAGTAGGTGCACATCAAATCTAAGCTCTCTGAAGTGTTTTTCGAAAGTTATCAACACTTTTATGTTTGGCGTTCCGAAACCCACCTTATCTCAGGCTGAAAAGCGTTTTTGTGCATTGTGCCATAACTTTTCAGGAAAGCTTCAGAACATGAAATTTTAACCTCCCACTATAGCAGAAAGGGTCTTTCTAGTAGTTGCACATCAAATCTAAGCTGTCTGAAGTGTTTTTCAAAAGTTATCAACACTTTTATGTTTGGCGTTCCGAAACCCACCTTATCTTAGGCTGAAAAGCGTTTTTGTGCATTGTGCCATAACTTTTCAGGAAAGCTTCAGAACATGAAATTTTAACCTCCCACTATAGCAGAAAGGGTCTTTCTAGTAGTTGCACATCAAATCTAAACTGTCTGAAGTGTTTTTCCAAAGTTATCAACACTTTTATGTTTGGCGTTCCGAAACCCACCTTATCTCAGGCTGAAAAGCGTTTTTACGCATTGTGCCATAACTTTTCAGGGAAGCTTCAGAACATGAAATTTTAACCTCCCACTATAGCAGAAAGGGTCTTTCTAGTAGTTGCACATCAAATCTAAACTGTCTGAAGTGTTTTTCCAAAGTTATCAACACTTTTATGTTTGGCGTTCCGAAACCCACCTTATCTCAGGCTGAAAAGCGTTTTTGTGCATTGTGCCATAACTTTTCAGGGAAGCTTCAGAACATGAAATTTTAACCTCCCACTATAGCAGAAAGGGTCTTTCTAGTAGGTGCACATCAAATCTAAGCTGTCTGAAGTGTTTTTCAAAAGTTATCAACACTTTTATGTTTGGCGTTCCGAAACCCACCTTATCTTAGGCTGAAAAGCGTTTTTGTGCATTGTGCCATAACTTTTCAGGAAAGCTTCAGAACATGAAATTTTAACCTCCCACTATAGCAGAAAGGGTCTTTCTAGTAGTTGCACATCAAATCTAAACTGTCTGAAGTGTTTTTCCAAAGTTATCAACACTTTTATGTTTGGCGTTCCGAAACCCACCTTATCTCAGGCTGAAAAGCGTTTTTACGCATTGTGCCATAACTTTTCAGGGAAGCTTCAGAACATGAAATTTTAACCTCCCACTATAGCAGAAAGGGTCTTTCTAGTAGTTGCACATCAAATCTAAACTGTCTGAAGTGTTTTTCCAAAGTTATCAACACTTTTATGTTTGGCGTTCCGAAACCCACCTTATCTCAGGCTGAAAAGCGTTTTTGTGCATTGTGCCATAACTTTTCAGGGAAGCTTCAGAACATGAAATTTTAACCTCCCACTATAGCAGAAAGGGTCTTTCTAGTAGGTGCACATCAAATCTAAGCTCTTTGAAGTGTTTTTCGAAAGTTATCAACACTTTTATGTTTGGCGTTCCGAAACCCACCTTATCTCAGGCTGAAAAGCGTTTTTACGCATTGTGCCATAACTTTTCAGGGAAGCTTCAGAACATGAAATTTTAACCTCCCACTATAGCAGAAATGGTCTTTCTAGTAGTTGCACATCAAATCTAAGCTGTCTGAAGTGTTTTTCAAAAGTTATCAACACTTTTATGTTTGGCGTTCCGAAACCCACCTTATCTCAGGCTGAAAAGCGTTTTTGTGCATTGTGCCATAACTTTTCAGGAAAGCTTCAGAACATGAAATTTTAACCTCCCACTATAGCAGAAAGGGTCTTTCTAGTAGTTGCACATCAAATCTAAACTGTCTGAAGTGTTTTTCCAAAGTTATCAACACTTTTATGTTTGGCGTTCCGAAACCCACCTTATCTCAGGCTGAAAAGCGTTTTTGTGCATTGTGCCATAACTTTTCAGGGAAGCTTCAGAACATGAAATTTTAACCTCCCACTATAGCAGAAAGGGTCTTTCTAGTAGTTGCACATCAAATCTAAACTGTCTGAAGTGTTTTTCCAAAGTTATCAACACTTTTATGTTTGGCGTTCCGAAACCCACCTTATCTCAGGCTGAAAAGCGTTTTTGTGCATTGTGCCATAACTTTTCAGGGAAGCTTCAGAACATGAAATTTTAACCTCCCACTATAGCAGAAAGGGTCTTTCTAGTAGGTGCACATCAAATCTAAGCTCTCTGAAGTGTTTTTCGAAAGTTATCAACACTTTTATGTTTGGCGTTCCGAAACCCACCTTATCTCAGGCTGAAAAGCGTTTTTACGCATTGTGCCATAACTTTTCAGGGAAGCTTCAGAACATGAAATTTTAACCTCCCACTATAGCAGAAAGGGTCTTTCTAGTAGGTGCACATCAAATCTAAGCTCTCTGAAGTGTTTTTCGAAAGTTATCAACACTTTTATGTTTGGCGTTCCGAAACCCACCTTATCTCAGGCTGAAAAGCGTTTTTGTGCATTGTGCCATAACTTTTCAGGAAAGCTTCAGAACATGAAATTTTAACCTCCCACTATAGCAGAAAGTGTCTTTCTAGTAGTTGCACATCAAATCTAAACTGTCTGAAGTGTTTTTCCAAAGTTATTAACACTTTTATGTTTGGCGTTCCGAAACCCACCTTATCTCAGGCTGAAAAGCGTTTTTGTGCATTGTGCCATAACTTTTCAGGGAAGCTTCAGAACATGAAATTTTAACCTCCCACTATAGCAGAAAGGGTCTTTCTAGTAGTTGCACATCAAATCTAAACTGCCTGAAGTGTTTTTCCGAAGTTATCAACACTTTTATGTTTGGCGTTCCGAAACCCACCTTATCTCAGGCTGAAAAGCGTTTTTACGCATTGTGCCATAACTTTTCAGGGAAGCTTCAGAACATGAAATTTTAACCTCCCACTATAGCAGAAAGGGTCTTTCTAGTAGGTGCACATCAAATCTAAGCTGTCTGAAGTGTTTTTCGAAAGTTATCAACACTTTTATGTTTGGCGTTCCGAAACCCACCTTATCTCAGGCTGAAAAGCGTTTTTGTGCATTGTGCCATAACTTTTCAGGGAAGCTTCAGAACATGAAATTTTAACCTCCCACTATAGCAGAAAGGGTCTTTCTAGTAGTTGCACATCAAATCTAAGCTGTCTGAAGTGTTTTTCAAAAGTTATCAACATTTTTATGTTTGGCGTTCCGAAACCCACCTTATCTCAGGCTGAAAAGCGTTTTTGTGCATTGTGCCATAACTTTTCAGGAAAGCTTCAGAACATGAAATTTTAACCTCCCACTATAGCAGAAAGGGTCTTTCTAGTAGTTGCACATCAAATCTAAACTGTCTGAAGTGTTTTTCCAAAGTTATCAACACTTTTATGTTTGGCGTTCCGAAACCCACCTTATCTCAGGCTGAAATGCGTTTTTACGCATTGTGCCATAACTTTTCAGGGAAGCTTCAGAACATGAAATTTTAACCTCCCACTATAGCAGAAAGGGTCTTTCTAGTAGGTGCACATCAAATCTAAGCTCTCTGAAGTGTTTTTCGAAAGTTATCGACACTTTTATGTTTGGCGTTCCGAAACCCACCTTATCTCAGGCTGAAATGCGTTTTTGTGCATTGTGCCATAACTTTTCAGGGAAGCTTCAGAACATGAAATTTTAACCTCCCACTATAGCAGAAAGGGTCTTTCTAGTAGTTGCACATCAAATCTAAACTGTCTGAAGTGTTTTTCCAAAGTTATTAACACTTTTATGTTTGGCGTTCCGAAACCCACCTTATCTCAGGCTGAAAAGCGTTTTTGTGCATTGTGCCATAACTTTTCAGGGAAGCTTCAGAACATGAAATTTTAACCTCCCACTATAGCAGAAAGGGTCTTTCTAGTAGTTGCACATCAAATCTAAACTGTCTGAAGTGTTTTTCCAAAGTTATCAACACTTTTATGTTTGGCGTTCCGAAACCCACCTTATCTCTGGCTGAAAAGCGTTTTTGTGCATTGTGCCATAACTTTTCAGGAAAGCTTCAGAACATGAAATTTTAACCTCCCACTATAGCAGAAAGGGTCTTTCTAGTAGTTGCACATCAAATCTAAACTGTCTGAAGTGTTTTTCCAAAGTTATCAACACTTTTATGTTTGGCGTTCCGAAACCCACCTTATCTCAGGCTGAAAAGCGTTTTTGTGCATTGTGCCATAACTTTTCAGGGAAGCTTCAGAACATGAAATTTTAACCTCCCACTATAGCAGAAAGGGTCTTTCTAGTAGTTGCACATCAAATCTAAGCTGTCTGAAGTGTTTTTCAAAAGTTATCAACACTTTTATGTTTGGCGTTCCGAAACCCACCTTATCTCAGGCTGAAAAGCGTTTTTGTGCATTGTGCCATAACTTTTCAGGAAAGCTTCAGAACATGAAATTTTAACCTCCCACTATAGCAGAAAGGGTCTTTCTAGTAGTTGCACATCAAATCTAAACTGTCTGAAGTGTTTTTCCAAAGTTATCAACACTTTTATGTTTGGCGTTCCGAAACCCACCTTATCTCAGGCTGAAAAGCGTTTTTACGCATTGTGCGATAACTTTTCAGGGAAGCTTCAGAACATGAAATTTTAACTTGCCACTATAGCAGAAAGGGTCTTTCTAGTAGGTGCACATCAAATCTAAGCTCTCTGAAGTGTTTTTCCAAAGTTATCAACACTTTTATGTTTGGCGTTCCGAAACCCACCTTATCTCAGGCTGAAAAGCGTTTTTGTGCATTGTGCCATAACTTTTCAGGGAAGCTTCAGAACATGAAATTTTAACCTCCCACTATAGCAGAAAGGGTCTTTCTAGTAGTTGCACATCAAATCTAAACTGTCTGAAGTGTTTTTCCAAAGTTATCAACACTTTTATGTTTGGCGTTCCGAAACCCACCTTATCTCAGGCTGAAAAGCGTTTTTGTGCATTGTGCCATAACTTTTCAGGGAAGCTTCAGAACATGAAATTTTAACCTCCCACTATAGCAGAAAGGGTCTTTCTAGTAGGTGCACATCAAATCTAAGCTCTCTGAAGTGTTTTTCGAAAGTTATCAACACTTTTATGTTTGGCGTTCCGAAACCCACCTTATCTCAGGCTGAAAAGCGTTTTTGTGCATTGTGCCATAACTTTTCAGGAAAGCTTCAGAACATGAAATTTTAACCTCCCACTATAGCAGAAAGGGTCTTTCTAGTAGTTGCACATCAAATCTAAACTGTCTGAAGTGTTTTTCCACAGTTATCAACACTTTTATGTTTGGCGTTCCGAAACCCACCTTATCTCAGGCTGAAAAGCGTTTTTACGCATTGTGCCATAACTTTTCAGGGAAGCTTCAGAACATGAAATTTTAACCTCCCACTATAGCAGAAAGGGTCTTTCTAGTAGGTGCACATCAAATCTAAGCTCTCTGAAGTGTTTTTCGAAAGTTATCAACACTTTTATGTTTGGCGTTCCGAAACCCACCTTATCTCAGGCTGAAAAGCGTTTTTGTGCATTGTGCCATAACTTTTCAGGGAAGCTTCAGAACATGAAATTTTAACCTCCCACTATAGCAGAAAGGGTCTTTCTAGTAGTTGCACATCAAATCTAAACTGTCTGAAGTGTTTTTCCAAAGTTATTAACACTTTTATGTTTGGCGTTCCGAAACCCACCTTATCTCAGGCTGAAAAGCGTTTTTGTGCATTGTGCCATAACTTTTCAGGGAAGCTTCAGAACATGAAATTTTAACCTCCCACTATAGCAGAAAGGGTCTTTCTAGTAGTTGCACATCAAATCTAAACTGTCTGAAGTGTTTTTCCAAAGTTATCAACACTTTTATGTTTGGCGTTCCGAAACCCACCTTATCTCAGGCTGAAAAGCGTTTTTGTGCATTGTGCCATAACTTTTCAGGGAAGCTTCAGAACATGAAATTTTAACCTCCCACTATAGCAGAAAGGGTCTTTCTAGTAGTTGCACATCAAATCTAAACTGTCTGAAGTGTTTTTCCAAAGTTATCAACACTTTTATGTTTGGCGTTCCGAAACCCACCTTATCTCAGGCTGAAAAGCGTTTTTGTGCATTGTGCCATAACTTTTCAGGGAAGCTTCAGAACATGAAATTTTAACCTCCCACTATAGCAGAAAGGGTCTTTCTAGTAGTTGCACATCAAATCTAAGCTGTCTGAAGTGTTTTTCAAAAGTTATCAACACTTTTATGTTTGGCGTTCCGAAACCCACCTTATCTCAGGCTGAAAAGCGTTTTTGTGCATTGTGCCATAACTTTTCAGGAAAGCTTCAGAACATGAAATTTTAACCTCCCACTAAAGCAGAAAGGGTCTTTCTAGTAGTTGCACATCAAATCTAAACTGTCTGAAGTGTTTTTCCAAAGTTATCAACACTTTTATGTTTGGCGTTCCGAAACCCACCTTATCTCAGGCTGAAAAGCGTTTTTACGCATTGTGCCATAACTTTTCAGGGAAGCTTCAGAACATGAAATTTTAACCTCCCACTATAGCAGAAAGGGTCTTTCTAGTAGGTGCACATCAAATCTAAGCTCTCTGAAGTGTTTTTCGAAAGTTATCAACACTTTTATGTTTGGCGTTCCGAAACCCACCTTATCTCAGGCTGAAAAGCGTTTTTGTGCATTGTGCCATAACTTTTCAGGGAAGCTTCAGAACATGAAATTTTAACCTCCCACTATAGCAGAAAGGGTCTTTCTAGTAGTTGCACATCAAATCTAAACTGTCTGAAGTGTTTTTCCAAAGTTATTAACACTTTTATGTTTGGCGTTCCGAAACCCACCTTATCTCAGGCTGAAAAGCGTTTTTGTGCATTGTGCCATAACTTTTCAGGGAAGCTTCAGAACATGAAATTTTAACCTCTCACTATAGCAGAAAGGGTCTTTCGAGTAGTTGCACATCAAATCTAAACTGTCTGAAGTGTTTTTCCAAAGTTATCAACACTTTTATGTTTGGCGTTCCGAAACCCACCTTATCTCAGGCTGAAAAGCGTTTTTGTGCATTGTGCCATAACTTTTCAGGGAAGCTTCAGAACATGAAATTTTAACCTCCCACTATAGCAGAAAGGGTCTTTCTAGTAGGTGCACATCAAATCTAAGCTCTCTGAAGTGTTTTTCGAAAGTTATCAACACTTTTATGTTTGGCGTTCCGAAACCCACCTTATCTCAGGCTGAAAAGCGTTTTTGTGCATTGTGCCATAACTTTTCAGGAAAGCTTCAGAACATGAAATTTTAACCTCCCACTATAGCAGAAAGGGTCTTTCTAGTAGTTGCACATCAAATCTAAACTGTCTGAAGTGTTTTTCGAAAGTTATCAACACTTTTATGTTTGGCGTTCCGAAACCCACCTTATCTCAGGCTGAAAAGCGTTTTTGTGCATTGTGCCATAACTTTTCAGGAAAGCTTCAGAACATGAAATTTTAACCTCCCACTATAGCAGAAAGGGTCTTTCTAGTAGTTGCACATCAAATCTAAACTGTCTGAAGTGTTTTTCCAAAGTTATCAACACTTTTATGTTTGGCGTTCCGAAACCCACCTTATCTCAGGCTGAAAAGCGTTTTTGTGCATTGTGCCATAACTTTTCAGGGAAGCTTCAGAACATGAAATTTTAACCTCCCACTATAGCAGAAAGGGTCTTTCTAGTAGGTGCACATCAAATCTAAGCTCTCTGAAGTGTTTTTCGAAAGTTATCAACACTTTTATGTTTGGCGTTCCGAAACCCACCTTATCTCAGGCTGAAAAGCGTTTTTGTGCATTGTGCCATAACTTTTCAGGAAAGCTTCAGAACATGAAATTTTAACCTCCCACTATAGCAGAAAGGGTCTTTCTAGTAGTTGCACATCAAATCTAAACTGTCTGAAGTGTTTTTCCAAAGTTATCAACACTTTTATGTTTGGCGTTCCGAAACCCACCTTATCTCAGGCTGAAAAGCGTTTTTGTGCATTGTGCCATAACTTTTCAGGGAAGCTTCAGAACATGAAATTTTAACCTCCCACTATAGCAGAAAGGGTCTTTCTAGTAGGTGCACATCAAATCTAAGCTCTCTGAAGTGTTTTTCGAAAGTTATCAACACTTTTATGTTTGGCGTTCCGAAACCCACCTTATCTCAGGCTGAAAAGCGTTTTTGTGCATTGTGCCATAACTTTTCAGGAAAGCTTCAGAACATGAAATTTTAACCTCCCACTATAGCAGAAAGGGTCTTTCTAGTAGTTGCACATCAAATCTAAACTGTCTGAAGTGTTTTTCCAAAGTTATCAACACTTTTATGTTTGGCGTTCCGAAACCCACCTTATCTCAGGCTGAAAAGCGTTTTTACGCATTGTGCCATAACTTTTCAGGGAAGCTTCAGAACATGAAATTTTAACCTCCCACTATAGCAGAAAGGGTCTTTCTAGTAGGTGCACATCAAATCTAAGCTCTCTGAAGTGTTTTTCGAAAGTTATCAACACTTTTATGTTTGGCGTTCCGAAACCCACCTTATCTCAGGCTGAAAAGCGTTTTTGTGCATTGTGCCATAACTTTTCAGGAAAGCTTCAGAACATGAAATTTTAACCTCCCACTATAGCAGAAAGTGTCTTTCTAGTAGTTGCACATCAAATCTAAACTGTCTGAAGTGTTTTTCCAAAGTTATTAACACTTTTATGTTTGGCGTTCCGAAACCCACCTTATCTCAGGCTGAAAAGCGTTTTTGTGCATTGTGCCATAACTTTTCAGGGAAGCTTCAGAACATGAAATTTTAACCTCCCACTATAGCAGAAAGGGTCTTTCTAGTAGTTGCACATCAAATCTAAACTGCCTGAAGTGTTTTTCCAAAGTTATCAACACTTTTATGTTTGGCGTTCCGAAACCCACCTTATCTCAGGCTGAAAAGCGTTTTTGTGCATTGTGCCATAACTTTTCAGGGAAGCTTCAGAACATGAAATTTTAACCTCCCACTATAGCAGAAAGGGTCTTTCTAGTAGTTGCACATCAAATCTAAACTGTCTGAAGTGTTTTTCCAAAGTTATCAACACTTTTATGTTTGGCGTTCCGAAACCCACCTTATCTCAGGCTGAAAAGCGTTTTTGTGCATTGTGCCATAACTTTTCAGGGAAGCTTCAGAACATGAAATTTTAACCTCCCACTATAGCAGAAAGGGTCTTTCTAGTAGTTGCACATCAAATCTAAGCTGTCTGAAGTGTTTTTCAAAAGTTATCAACACTTTTATGTTTGGCGTTCCGAAACCCACCTTATCTCAGGCTGAAAAGCGTTTTTGTGCATTGTGCCATAACTTTTCAGGAAAGCTTCAGAACATGAAATTTTAACCTCCCACTATAGCAGAAAGGGTCTTTCTAGTAGTTGCACATCAAATCTAAACTGTCTGAAGTGTTTTTCCAAAGTTATCAACACTTTTATGTTTGGCGTTCCGAAACCCACCTTATCTCAGGCTGAAAAGCGTTTTTGTGCATTGTGCCATAACTTTTCAGGGAAGCTTCAGAACATGAAATTTTAACCTCCCACTATAGCAGAAAGGGTCTTTCTAGTAGGTGCACATCAAATCTAAGCTCTCTGAAGTGTTTTTCGAAAGTTATCAACACTTTTATGTTTGGCGTTCCGAAACCCACCTTATCTCAGGCTGAAAAGCGTTTTTGTGCATTGTGCCATAACTTTTCAGGAAAGCTTCAGAACATGAAATTTTAACCTCCCACTATAGCAGAAAGGGTCTTTCTAGTAGTTGCACATCAAATCTAAACTGTCTGAAGTGTTTTTCCACAGTTATCAACACTTTTATGTTTGGCGTTCCGAAACCCACCTTATCTCAGGCTGAAAAGCGTTTTTACGCATTGTGCCATAACTTTTCAGGGAAGCTTCAGAACATGAAATTTTAACCTCCCACTATAGCAGAAAGGGTCTTTCTAGTAGGTGCACATCAAATCTAAGCTCTCTGAAGTGTTTTTCGAAAGTTATCAACACTTTTATGTTTGGCGTTCCGAAACCCACCTTATCTCAGGCTGAAAAGCGTTTTTGTGCATTGTGCCATAACTTTTCAGGGAAGCTTCAGAACATGAAATTTTAACCTCCCACTATAGCAGAAAGGGTCTTTCTAGTAGTTGCACATCAAATCTAAACTGTCTGAAGTGTTTTTCCAAAGTTATTAACACTTTTATGTTTGGCGTTCCGAAACCCACCTTATCTCAGGCTGAAAAGCGTTTTTGTGCATTGTGCCATAACTTTTCAGGGAAGCTTCAGAACATGAAATTTTAACCTCCCACTATAGCAGAAAGGGTCTTTCTAGTAGTTGCACATCAAATCTAAACTGTCTGAAGTGTTTTTCCAAAGTTATCAACACTTTTATGTTTGGCGTTCCGAAACCCACCTTATCTCAGGCTGAAAAGCGTTTTTGTGCATTGTGCCATAACTTTTCAGGGAAGCTTCAGAACATGAAATTTTAACCTCCCACTATAGCAGAAAGGGTCTTTCTAGTAGGTGCACATCAAATCTAAGCTCTCTGAAGTGTTTTTCGAAAGTTATCAACACTTTTATGTTTGGCGTTCCGAAACCCACCTTATCTCAGGCTGAAAAGCGTTTTTGTGCATTGTGCCATAACTTTTCAGGAAAGCTTCAGAACATGAAATTTTAACCTCCCACTATAGCAGAAAGGGTCTTTCTAGTAGTTGCACATCAAATCTAAACTGTCTGAAGTGTTTTTCCAAAGTTATCAACACTTTTATGTTTGGCGTTCCGAAACCCACCTTATCTCAGGCTGAAAAGCGTTTTTACGCATTGTGCCATAACTTTTCAGGGAAGCTTCAGAACATGAAATTTTAACCTCCCACTATAGCAGAAAGGGTCTTTCTAGTAGGTGCACATCAAATCTAAGCTCTCTGAAGTGTTTTTCGAAAGTTATCAACACTTTTATGTTTGGCGTTCCGAAACCCACCTTATCTCAGGCTGAAAAGCGTTTTTGTGCATTGTGCCATAACTTTTCAGGAAAGCTTCAGAACATGAAATTTTAACCTCCCACTATAGCAGAAAGTGTCTTTCTAGTAGTTGCACATCAAATCTAAACTGTCTGAAGTGTTTTTCCAAAGTTATTAACACTTTTATGTTTGGCGTTCCGAAACCCACCTTATCTCAGGCTGAAAAGCGTTTTTGTGCATTGTGCCATAACTTTTCAGGGAAGCTTCAGAACATGAAATTTTAACCTCCCACTATAGCAGAAAGGGTCTTTCTAGTAGTTGCACATCAAATCTAAACTGCCTGAAGTGTTTTTCCAAAGTTATCAACACTTTTATGTTTGGCGTTCCGAAACCCACCTTATCTCAGGCTGAAAAGCGTTTTTGTGCATTGTGCCATAACTTTTCAGGGAAGCTTCAGAACATGAAATTTTAACCTCCCACTATAGCAGAAAGGGTCTTTCTAGTAGTTGCACATCAAATCTAAACTGTCTGAAGTGTTTTTCCAAAGTTATCAACACTTTTATGTTTGGCGTTCCGAAACCCACCTTATCTCAGGCTGAAAAGCGTTTTTGTGCATTGTGCCATAACTTTTCAGGGAAGCTTCAGAACATGAAATTTTAACCTCCCACTATAGCAGAAAGGGTCTTTCTAGTAGTTGCACATCAAATCTAAGCTGTCTGAAGTGTTTTTCAAAAGTTATCAACACTTTTATGTTTGGCGTTCCGAAACCCACCTTATCTCAGGCTGAAAAGCGTTTTTGTGCATTGTGCCATAACTTTTCAGGAAAGCTTCAGAACATGAAATTTTAACCTCCCACTATAGCAGAAAGGGTCTTTCTAGTAGTTGCACATCAAATCTAAACTGTCTGAAGTGTTTTTCCAAAGTTATCAACACTTTTATGTTTGGCGTTCCGAAACCCACCTTATCTCAGGCTGAAAAGCGTTTTTACGCATTGTGCCATAACTTTTCAGGGAAGCTTCAGAACATGAAATTTTAACCTCCCACTATAGCAGAAAGGGTCTTTCTAGTAGGTGCACATCAAATCTAAGCTCTCTGAAGTGTTTTTCGAAAGTTATCAACACTTTTATGTTTGGCGTTCCGAAACCCACCTTATCTCAGGCTGAAAAGCGTTTTTGTGCATTGTGCCATAACTTTTCAGGGAAGCTTCAGAACATGAAATTTTAACCTCCCACTATAGCAGAAAGGGTCTTTCTAGTAGTTGCACATCAAATCTAAACTGTCTGAAGTGTTTTTCCAAAGTTATTAACACTTTTATGTTTGGCGTTCCGAAACCCACCTTATCTCAGGCTGAAAAGCGTTTTTGTGCATTGTGCCATAACTTTTCAGGGAAGCTTCAGAACATGAAATTTTAACCTCTCACTATAGCAGAAAGGGTCTTTCTAGTAGTTGCACATCAAATCTAAACTGTCTGAAGTGTTTTTCCAAAGTTATCAACACTTTTATGTTTGGCGTTCCGAAACCCACCTTATCTCAGGCTGAAAAGCGTTTTTGTGCATTGTGCCATAACTTTTCAGGGAAGCTTCAGAACATGAAATTTTAACCTCCCACTATAGCAGAAAGGGTCTTTCTAGTAGGTGCACATCAAATCTAAGCTCTCTGAAGTGTTTTTCGAAAGTTATCAACACTTTTATGTTTGGCGTTCCGAAACCCACCTTATCTCAGGCTGAAAAGCGTTTTTGTGCATTGTGCCATAACTTTTCAGGAAAGCTTCAGAACATGAAATTTTAACCTCCCACTATAGCAGAAAGGGTCTTTCTAGTAGTTGCACATCAAATCTAAACTGTCTGAAGTGTTTTTCCAAAGTTATCAACACTTTTATGTTTGGCGTTCCGAAACCCACCTTATCTCAGGCTGAAAAGCGTTTTTACGCATTGTGCCATAACTTTTCAGGGAAGCTTCAGAACATGAAATTTTAACCTCCCACTATAGCAGAAAGGGTCTTTCTAGTAGGTGCACATCAAATCTAAGCTCTCTGAAGTGTTTTTCGAAAGTTATCAACACTTTTATGTTTGGCGTTCCGAAACCCACCTTATCTCAGGCTGAAAAGCGTTTTTGTGCATTGTGCCATAACTTTTCAGGAAAGCTTCAGAACATGAAATTTTAACCTCCCACTATAGCAGAAAGGGTCTTTCTAGTAGGTGCACATCAAATCTAAGCTCTCTGAAGTGTTTTTCCAAAGTTATTAACACTTTTATGTTTGGCGTTCCGAAACCCACCTTATCTCAGGCTGAAAAGCGTTTTTGTGCATTGTGCCATAACTTTTCAGGGAAGCTTCAGAACATGAAATTTTAACCTCTCACTATAGCAGAAAGGGTCTTTCTAGTAGTTGCACATCAAATCTAAACTGTCTGAAGTGTTTTTCGAAAGTTATCAACACTTTTATGTTTGGCGTTCCGAAACCCACCTTATCTCAGGCTGAAAAGCGTTTTTGTGCATTGTGCCATAACTTTTCAGGAAAGCTTCAGAACATGAAATTTTAACCTCCCACTATAGCAGAAAGGGTCTTTCTAGTAGGTGCACATCAAATCTAAGCTCTCTGAAGTGTTTTTCGAAAGTTATCAACACTTCTATGTTTGGCGTTCCGAAACCCACCTTATCTCAGGCTGAAAAGCGTTTTTGTGCATTGTGCCATAACTTTTCAGGGAAGCTTCAGAACATGAAATTTTAACCTCCCACTATAGCAGAAAGGGTCTTTCTAGTAGTTGCACATCAAATCTAAACTGTCTGAAGTGTTTTTCCAAAGTTATCAACACTTTTATGTTTGGCGTTCCGAAACCCACCTTATCTCAGGCTGAAAAGCGTTTTTACGCATTATGCCATAACTTTTCAGGGAAGCTTCAGAACATGAAATTTTAACCTCCCACTATAGCAGAAAGGGTCTTTCTAGTAGGTGCACATCAAATCTAAGCTCTCTGAAGTGTTTTTCGAAAGTTATCAACACTTTTATGTTTGGCGTTCCGAAACCCACCTTATCTCAGGCTGAAAAGCGTTTTTGTGCATTGTGCCATAACTTTTCAGGGAAGCTTCAGAACATGAAATTTTAACCTCCCACTATAGCAGAAAGGGTCTTTCTAGTAGTTGCACATCAAATCTAAGCTGTCTGAAGTGTTTTTCACAAGTTATCAACACTTTTATGTTTGGCGTTCCGAAACCCACCTTATCTCAGGCTGAAAAGCGTTTTTGTGCATTGTGCCATAACTTTTCAGGAAAGCTTCAGAACATGAAATTTTAACCTCCCACTATAGCAGAAAGGGTCTTTCTAGTAGTTGCACATCAAATCTAAACTGTCTGAAGTGTTTTTCCAAAGTTATCAACACTTTTATGTTTGGCGTTCCGAAACCCACCTTATCTCAGGCTGAAAAGCGTTTTTGTGCATTGTGCCATAACTTTTCAGGAAAGCTTCAGAACATGAAATTTTAACCTCCCACTATAGCAGAAAGGGTCTTTCTAGTAGTTGCACATCAAATCTAAGCTGTCTGAAGTGTTTTTCAAAAGTTATCAACACTTTTATGTTTGGCGTTCCGAAACCCACCTTATCTCAGGCTGAAAAGCGTTTTTGTGCATTGTGCCATAACTTTTCAGGAAAGCTTCAGAACATGAAATTTTAACCTCCCACTATAGCAGAAAGGGTCTTTCTAGTAGTTGCACATCAAATCTAAACTGTCTGAAGTGTTTTTCCAAAGTTATGAACACTTTTATGTTTGGCGTTCCGAAACCCACCTTATCTCAGGCTGAAAAGCGTTTTTACGCATTGTGCCATAACTTTTCAGGGAAGCTTCAGAACATGAAATTTTAACCTCCCACTATAGCAGAAAGGGTCTTTCTAGTAGGTGCACATCAAATCTAAGCTCTCTGAAGTGTTTTTCGAAAGTTATCAACACTTTTATGTTTGGCGTTCCGAAACCCACCTTATCTCAGGCTGAAAAGCGTTTTTGTGCATTGTGCCATAACTTTTCAGGGAAGCTTCAGAACATGAAATTTTAACCTCCCACTATAGCAGAAAGGGTCTTTCTAGTAGTTGCACATCAAATCTAAACTGTCTGAAGTGTTTTTCCAAAGTTATTAACACTTTTATGTTTGGCGTTCCGAAACCCACCTTATCTCAGGCTGAAAAGCGTTTTTGTGCATTGTGCCATAACTTTTCAGGGAAGCTTCAGAACATGAAATTTTAACCTCCCACTATAGCAGAAAGGGTCTTTCTAGTAGTTGCACATCAAATCTAAACTGTCTGAAGTGTTTTTCCAAAGTTATCAACACTTTTATGTTTGGCGTTCCGAAACCCACCTTATCTCAGGCTGAAAAGCGTTTTTGTGCATTGTGCCATAACTTTTCAGGGAAGCTTCAGAACATGAAATTTTAACCTCCCACTATACCCAGAAAGGGTCTTTCTAGTAGGTGCACATCAAATCTAAGCTCTCTGAAGTGTTTTTCGAAAGTTATCAACACTTTTATGTTTGGCGTTCCGAAACCCACCTTATCTCAGGCTGAAAAGCGTTTTTGTGCATTGTGCCATAACTTTTCAGGAAAGCTTCAGAACATGAAATTTTAACCTCCCACTATAGCAGAAAGGGTCTTTCTAGTAGTTGCACATCAAATCTAAACTGTCTGAAGTGTTTTTCCAAAGTTATCAACACTTTTATGTTTGGCGTTCCGAAACCCACCTTATCTCAGGCTGAAAAGCGTTTTTACGCATTGTGCCATAACTTTTCAGGGAAGCTTCAGAACATGAAATTTTAACCTCCCACTATAGCAGAAAGGGTCTTTCTAGTAGGTGCACATCAAATCTAAGCTCTCTGAAGTGTTTTTCGAAAGTTATCAACACTTTTATGTTTGGCGTTCCGAAACCCACCTTATCTCAGGCTGAAAAGCGTTTTTGTGCATTGTGCCATAACTTTTCAGGGAAGCTTCAGAACATGAAATTTTAACCTCCCACTATAGCAGAAAGGGTCTTTCTAGTAGTTGCACATCAAATCTAAGCTGTCTGAAGTGTTTTTCAAAAGTTATCAACACTTTTATGTTTGGCGTTCCGAAACCCACCTTATCTCAGGCTGAAAAGCGTTTTTACGCATTGTGCCATAACTTTTCAGGGAAGCTTCAGAACATGAAATTTTAACCTCCCACTATAGCAGAAAGGGTCTTTCTAGTAGGTGCACATCAAATCTAAGCTCTCTGAAGTGTTTTTCGAAAGTTATCAACACTTTTATGTTTGGCGTTCCGAAACCCACCTTATCTCAGGCTGAAAAGCGTTTTTGTGCATTGTGCCATAACTTTTCAGGAAAGCTTCAGAACATGAAATTTTAACCTCCCACTATAGCAGAAAGGGTCTTTCTAGTAGTTGCACATCAAATCTAAACTGTCTGAAGTGTTTTTCCAAAGTTATCAACACTTTTATGTTTGGCGTTCCGAAACCCACCTTATCTCAGGCTGAAAAGCGTTTTTGTGCATTGTGCCATAACTTTTCAGGAAAGCTTCAGAACATGAAATTTTAACCTCCCACTATAGCAGAAAGGGTCTTTCTAGTAGTTGCACATCAAATCTAAGCTGTCTGAAGTGTTTTTCAAAAGTTATCAACACTTTTATGTTTGGCGTTCCGAAACCCACCTTATCTCAGGCTGAAAAGCGTTTTTGTGCATTGTGCCATAACTTTTAAGGAAAGCTTCAGAACATGAAATTTTAACCTCCCACTATAGCAGAAAGGGTCTTTCTAGTAGTTGCACATCAAATCTAAACTGTCTGAAGTGTTTTTCCAAAGTTATGAACACTTTTATGTTTGGCGTTCCGAAACCCACCTTATCTCAGGCTGAAAAGCGTTTTTACGCATTGTGCCATAACTTTTCAGGGAAGCTTCAGAACATGAAATTTTAACCTCCCACTATAGCAGAAAGGGTCTTTCTAGTAGGTGCACATCAAATCTAAGCTCTCTGAAGTGTTTTTCGAAAGTTATCAACACTTTTATGTTTGGCGTTCCGAAACCCACCTTATCTCAGGCTGAAAAGCGTTTTTGTGCATTGTGCCATAACTTTTCAGGGAAGCTTCAGAACATGAAATTTTAACCTCCCACTATAGCAGAAAGGGTCTTTCTAGTAGTTGCACATCAAATCTAAACTGTCTGAAGTGTTTTTCCAAAGTTATTAACACTTTTATGTTTGGCGTTCCGAAACCCACCTTATCTCAGGCTGAAAAGCGTTTTTGTGCATTGTGCCATAACTTTTCAGGGAAGCTTCAGAACATGAAATTTTAACCTCCCACTATAGCAGAAAGGGTCTTTCTAGTAGTTGCACATCAAATCTAAACTGTCTGAAGTGTTTTTCCAAAGTTATCAACACTTTTATGTTTGGCGTTCCGAAACCCACCTTATCTCAGGCTGAAAAGCGTTTTTGTGCATTGTGCCATAACTTTTCAGGGAAGCTTCAGAACATGAAATTTTAACCTCCCACTATAGCAGAAAGGGTCTTTCTAGTAGGTGCACATCAAATCTAAGCTCTCTGAAGTGTTTTTCGAAAGTTATCAACACTTTTATGTTTGGCGTTCCGAAACCCACCTTATCTCAGGCTGAAAAGCGTTTTTGTGCATTGTGCCATAACTTTTCAGGAAAGCTTCAGAACATGAAATTTTAACCTCCCACTATAGCAGAAAGGGTCTTTCTAGTAGGTGCACATCAAATCTAAGCTCTCTGAAGTGTTTTTCGAAAGTTATCAACACTTTTATGTTTGGCGTTCCGAAACCCACCTTATCTCAGGCTGAAAAGCGTTTTTGTGCATTGTGCCATAACTTTTCAGGGAAGCTTCAGAACATGAAATTTTAACCTCCCACTATAGCAGAAAGGGTCTTTCTAGTAGTTGCACATCAAATCTAAGCTGTCTGAAGTGTTTTTCAAAAGTTATCAACACTTTTATGTTTGGCGTTCCGAAACCCACCTTATCTCAGGCTGAAAAGCGTTTTTACGCATTGTGCCATAACTTTTCAGGGAAGCTTCAGAACATGAAATTTTAACCTCCCACTATAGCAGAAAGGGTCTTTCTAGTAGGTGCACATCAAATCTAAGCTCTCTGAAGTGTTTTTCGAAAGTTATCAACACTTTTATGTTTGGCGTTCCGAAACCCACCTTATCTCAGGCTGAAAAGCGTTTTTGTGCATTGTGCCATAACTTTTCAGGGAAGCTTCAGAACATGAAATTTTAACCTCCCACTATAGCAGAAAGGGTCTTTCTAGTAGTTGCACATCAAATCTAAACTGTCTGAAGTGTTTTTCCAAAGTTATTAACACTTTTATGTTTGGCGTTCCGAAACCCACCTTATCTCAGGCTGAAAAGCGTTTTTGTGCATTGTGCCATAACTTTTCAGGGAAGCTTCAGAACATGAAATTTTAACCTCCCACTATAGCAGAAAGGGTCTTTCTAGTAGTTGCACATCAAATCTAAACTGTCTGAAGTGTTTTTCCAAAGTTATCAACACTTTTATGTTTGGCGTTCCGAAACCCACCTTATCTCAGGCTGAAAAGCGTTTTTGTGCATTGTGCCATAACTTTTCAGGGAAGCTTCAGAACATGAAATTTTAACCTCCCACTATAGCAGAAAGGGTCTTTCTAGTAGGTGCACATCAAATCTAAGCTCTCTGAAGTGTTTTTCGAAAGTTATCAACACTTTTATGTTTGGCGTTCCGAAACCCACCTTATCTCAGGCTGAAAAGCGTTTTTGTGCATTGTGCCATAACTTTTCAGGAAAGCTTCAGAACATGAAATTTTAACCTCCCACTATAACAGAAAGGGTCTTTCTAGTAGTTGCACATCAAATCTAAACTGTCTGAAGTGTTTTTCCAAAGTTATCAACACTTTTATGTTTGGCGTTCCGAAACCCACCTTATCTCAGGCTGAAAAGCGTTTTTGTGCATTGTGCCATAACTTTTCAGGAAAGCTTCAGAACATGAAATTTTAACCTCCCACTATAGCAGAAAGGGTCTTTCTAGTAGTTGCACATCAAATCTAAACTGTCTGAAGTGTTTTTCCAAAGTTATCAACACTTTTATGTTTGGCGTTCCGAAACCCACCTTATCTCAGGCTGAAAAGCGTTTTTACGCATTGTGCCATAACTTTTCAGGGAAGCTTCAGAACATGAAATTTTAACCTCCCACTATAGCA
Organism: Synchiropus splendidus; assembly: GCF_027744825.2. Lineage (NCBI taxonomy): Eukaryota > Metazoa > Chordata > Actinopteri > Syngnathiformes > Callionymidae > Synchiropus > Synchiropus splendidus. Next base: position 43,091,104 of record NC_071335.1, on the reverse strand, counting down.
GAAAGGGTCTTTCTAGTAGGTGCACATCAAATCTAAGCTCTCTGAAGTGTTTTTCGAAAGTTATCAACACTTTTATGTTTGGCGTTCCGAAACCCACCTTATCTCAGGCTGAAAAGCGTTTTTGTGCATTGTGCCATAACTTTTCAGGGAAGCTTCAGAACATGAAATTTTAACCTCCCACTATAGCAGAAAGGGTCTTTCTAGTAGTTGCACATCAAATCTAAACTGTCTGAAGTGTTTTTCCAAAGTTATCAACACTTTTATGTTTGGCGTTCCGAAACCCACCTTATCTCAGGCTGAAAAGCGTTTTTGTGCATTGTGCCATAACTTTTCAGGGAAGCTTCAGAACATGAAATTTTAACCTCCCACTATAGCAGAAAGGGTCTTTCTAGTAGTTGCACATCAAATCTAAGCTGTCTGAAGTGTTTTTCAAAAGTTATCAACACTTTTATGTTTGGCGTTCCGAAACCCACCTTATCTCAGGCTGAAAAGCGTTTTTGTGCATTGTGCCATAACTTTTCAGGAAAGCTTCAGAACATGAAATTTTAACCTCCCACTATAGCAGAAAGGGTCTTTCTAGTAGTTGCACATCAAATCTAAACTGTCTGAAGTGTTTTTCCAAAGTTATCAACACTTTTATGTTTGGCGTTCCGAAACCCACCTTATCTCAGGCTGAAAAGCGTTTTTGTGCATTGTGCCATAACTTTTCAGGAAAGCTTCAGAACATGAAATTTTAACCTCCCACTATAGCAGAAAGGGTCTTTCTAGTAGTTGCACATCAAATCTAAACTGTCTGAAGTGTTTTTCAAAAGTTATCAACACTTTTATGTTTGGCGTTCCGAAACCCACCTTATCTCAGGCTGAAAAGCGTTTTTGTGCATTGTGCCATAACTTTTCAGGAAAGCTTCAGAACATGAAATTTTAACCTCCCACTATAGCAGAAAGGGTCTTTCTAGTAGTTGCACATCAAATCTAAACTGTCTGAAGTGTTTTTCCAAAGTTATCAACACTTTTATGTTTGGCGTTCCGAAACCCACCTTATCTCAGGCTGAAAAGCGTTTTTACGCATTGTGCCATAACTTTTCAGGGAAGCTTCAGAACATGAAATTTTAACCTCCCACTATAGCAGAAAGGGTCTTTCTAGTAGGTGCACATCAAATCTAAGCTCTCTGAAGTGTTTTTCGAAAGTTATCAACACTTTTATGTTTGGCGTTCCGAAACCCACCTTATCTCAGGCTGAAAAGCGTTTTTGTGCATTGTGCCATAACTTTTCAGGGAAGCTTCAGAACATGAAATTTTAACCTCCCACTATAGCAGAAAGGGTCTTTCTAGTAGTTGCACATCAAATCTAAACTGTCTGAAGTGTTTTTCCAAAGTTATTAACACTTTTATGTTTGGCGTTCCGAAACCCACCTTATCTCAGGCTGAAAAGCGTTTTTGTGCATTGTGCCATAACTTTTCAGGGAAGCTTCAGAACATGAAATTTTAACCTCCCACTATAGCAGAAAGGGTCTTTCTAGTAGTTGCACATCAAATCTAAACTGTCTGAAGTGTTTTTCCAAAGTTATCAACACTTTTATGTTTGGCGTTCCGAAACCCACCTTATCTCAGGCTGAAAAGCGTTTTTGTGCATTGTGCCATAACTTTTCAGGGAAGCTTCAGAACATGAAATTTTAACCTCCCACTATAGCAGAAAGGGTCTTTCTAGTAGGTGCACATCAAATCTAAGCTCTCTGAAGTGTTTTTCGAAAGTTATCAACACTTTTATGTTTGGCGTTCCGAAACCCACCTTATCTCAGGCTGAAAAGCGTTTTTGTGCATTGTGCCATAACTTTTCAGGAAAGCTTCAGAACATGAAATTTTAACCTCCCACTATAGCAGAAAGGGTCTTTCTAGTAGTTGCACATCAAATCTAAACTGTCTGAAGTGTTTTTCCAAAGTTATCAACACTTTTATGTTTGGCGTTCCGAAACCCACCTTATCTCAGGCTGAAAAGCGTTTTTACGCATTGTGCCATAACTTTTCAGGGAAGCTTCAGAACATGAAATTTTAACCTCCCACTATAGCAGAAAGGGTCTTTCTAGTAGGTGCACATCAAATCTAAGCTCTCTGAAGTGTTTTTCGAAAGTTATCGACACTTTTATGTTTGGCGTTCCGAAACCCACCTTATCTCAGGCTGAAAAGCGTTTTTGTGCATTGTGCCATAACTTTTCAGGGAAGCTTCAGAACATGAAATTTTAACCTCCCACTATAGCAGAAAGGGTCTTTCTAGTAGTTGCACATCAAATCTAAACTGTCTGAAGTGTTTTTCCAAAGTTATCAACACTTTTATGTTTGGCGTTCCGAAACCCACCTTATCTCAGGCTGAAAAGCGTTTTTGTGCATTGTGCCATAACTTTTCAGGGAAGCTTCAGAACATGAAATTTTAACCTCCCACTATAGCAGAAAGGGTCTTTCTAGTAGGTGCACATCAAATCTAAGCTCTCTGAAGTGTTTTTCGAAAGTTATCAACACTTTTATGTTTGGCGTTCCGAAACCCACCTTATCTCAGGCTGAAAAGCGTTTTTGTGCATTGTGCCATAACTTTTCAGGAAAGCTTCAGAACATGAAATTTTAACCTCCCACTATAGCAGAAAGGGTCTTTCTAGTAGTTGCACATCAAATCTAAACTGTCTGAAGTGTTTTTCCAAAGTTATCAACACTTTTATGTTTGGCGTTCCGAAACCCACCTTATCTCAGGCTGAAAAGCGTTTTTACGCATTGTGCCATAACTTTTCAGGGAAGCTTCAGAACATGAAATTTTAACCTCCCACTATAGCAGAAAGGGTCTTTCTAGTAGGTGCACATCAAATCTAAGCTCTCTGAAGTGTTTTTCGAAAGTTATCGACACTTTTATGTTTGGCGTTCCGAAACCCACCTTATCTCAGGCTGAAAAGCGTTTTTGTGCATTGTGCCATAACTTTTCAGGGAAGCTTCAGAACATGAAATTTTAACCTCCCACTATAGCAGAAAGGGTCTTTCTAGTAGTTGCACATCAAATCTAAACTGTCTGAAGTGTTTTTCCAAAGTTATTAACACTTTTATGTTTGGCGTTCCGAAACCCACCTTATCTCAGGCTGAAAAGCGTTTTTGTGCATTGTGCCATAACTTTTCAGGGAAGCTTCAGAACATGAAATTTTAACCTCCCACTATAGCAGAAAGGGTCTTTCTAGTAGTTGCACATCAAATCTAAACTGTCTGAAGTGTTTTTCCAAAGTTATCAACACTTTTATGTTTGGCGTTCCGAAACCCACCTTATCTCAGGCTGAAAAGCGTTTTTGTGCATTGTGCCATAACTTTTCAGGAAAGCTTCAGAACATGAAATTTTAACCTCCCACTATAGCAGAAAGGGTCTTTCTAGTAGTTGCACATCAAATCTAAACTGTCTGAAGTGTTTTTCCAAAGTTATCAACACTTTTATGTTTGGCGTTCCGAAACCCACCTTATCTCAGGCTGAAAAGCGTTTTTACGCATTGTGCCATAACTTTTCAGGGAAGCTTCAGAACATGAAATTTTAACCTCCCACTATAGCAGAAAGGGTCTTTCTAGTAGGTGCACATCAAATCTAAGCTCTCTGAAGTGTTTTTCGAAAGTTATCAACACTTTTATGTTTGGCGTTCCGAAACCCACCTTATCTCAGGCTGAAAAGCGTTTTTGTGCATTGTGCCATAACTTTTCAGGGAAGCTTCAGAACATGAAATTTTAACCTCCCACTATAGCAGAAAGGGTCTTTCTAGTAGTTGCACATCAAATCTAAACTGTCTGAAGTGTTTTTCCAAAGTTATCAACACTTTTATGTTTGGCGTTCCGAAACCCACCTTATCTCAGGCTGAAAAGCGTTTTTGTGCATTGTGCCATAACTTTTCAGGGAAGCTTCAGAACATGAAATTTTAACCTCCCACTATAGCAGAAAGGGTCTTTCTAGTAGGTGCACATCAAATCTAAGCTCTCTGAAGTGTTTTTCGAAAGTTATCAACACTTTTATGTTTGGCGTTCCGAAACCCACCTTATCTCAGGCTGAAAAGCGTTTTTGTGCATTGTGCCATAACTTTTCAGGAAAGCTTCAGAACATGAAATTTTAATCTCCCACTATAGCAGAAAGGGTCTTTCTAGTAGTTGCACATCAAATCTAAACTGTCTGAAGTGTTTTTCCAAAGTTATCAACACTTTTATGTTTGGCGTTCCGAAACCCACCTTATCTCAGGCTGAAAAGCGTTTTTACGCATTGTGCCATAACTTTTCAGGGAAGCTTCAGAACATGAAATTTTAACCTCCCACTATAGCAGAAAGGGTCTTTCTAGTAGGTGCACATCAAATCTAAGCTCTCTGAAGTGTTTTTCGAAAGTTATCAACACTTTTATGTTTGGCGTTCCGAAACCCACCTTATCTCAGGTTGAAAAGCGTTTTTGTGCATTGTGCCATAACTTTTCAGGGAAGCTTCAGAACATGAAATTTTAACCTTCCACTATAGCAGAAAGGGTCTTTCTAGTAGTTGCACATCAAATCTAAACTGTCTGAAGTGTTTTTCCAAAGTTATTAACACTTTTATGTTTGGCGTTCCGAAACCCACCTTATCTCAGGCTGAAAAGCGTTTTTGTGCATTGTGCCATAACTTTTCAGGGAAGCTTCAGAACATGAAATTTTAACCTCCCACTATAGCAGAAAGGGTCTTTCTAGTAGTTGCACATCAAATCTAAACTGTCTGAAGTGTTTTTCCAAAGTTATCAACACTTTTATGTTTGGCGTTCCGAAACCCACCTTATCTCAGGCTGAAAAGCGTTTTTGTGCATTGTGCCATAACTTTTCAGGGAAGCTTCAGAACATGAAATTTTAACCTCCCACTATAGCAGAAAGGGTCTTTCTAGTAGGTGCACATCAAATCTAAGCTCTCTGAAGTGTTTTTCGAAAGTTATCAACACTTTTATGTTTGGCGTTCCGAAACCCACCTTATCTCAGGCTGAAAAGCGTTTTTGTGCATTGTGCCATAACTTTTCAGGAAAGCTTCAGAACATGAAATTTTAACCTCCCACTATAGCAGAAAGGGTCTTTCTAGTAGTTGCACATCAAATCTAAACTGTCTGAAGTGTTTTTCCAAAGTTATCAACACTTTTATGTTTGGCGTTCCGAAACCCACCTTATCTCAGGCTGAAAAGCGTTTTTACGCATTATGCCATAACTTTTCAGGGAAGCTTCAGAACATGAAATTTTAACCTCCCACTATAGCAGAAAGGGTCTTTCTAGTAGGTGCACATCAAATCTAAGCTCTCTGAAGTGTTTTTCGAAAGTTATCAACACTTTTATGTTTGGCGTTCCGAAACCCACCTTATCTCAGGCTGAAAAGCGTTTTTGTGCATTGTGCCATAACTTTTCAGGGAAGCTTCAGAACATGAAATTTTAACCTCCCACTATAGCAGAAAGGGTCTTTCTAGTAGTTGCACATCAAATCTAAACTGTCTGAAGTGTTTTTCCAAAGTTATCAACACTTTTATGTTTGGCGTTCCGAAACCCACCTTATCTCAGGCTGAAAAGCGTTTTTGTGCATTGTGCCATAACTTTTCAGGGAAGCTTCAGAACATGAAATTTTAACCTCCCACTATAGCAGAAAGGGTCTTTCTAGTAGTTGCACATCAAATCTAAGCTGTCTGAAGTGTTTTTCACAAGTTATCAACACTTTTATGTTTGGCGTTCCGAAACCCACCTTATCTCAGGCTGAAAAGCGTTTTTGTGCATTGTGCCATAACTTTTCAGGAAAGCTTCAGAACATGAAATTTTAACCTCCCACTATAGCAGAAAGGGTCTTTCTAGTAGTTGCACATCAAATCTAAACTGTCTGAAGTGTTTTTCCAAAGTTATCAACACTTTTATGTTTGGCGTTCCGAAACCCACCTTATCTCAGGCTGAAAAGCGTTTTTGTGCATTGTGCCATAACTTTTCAGGAAAGCTTCAGAACATGAAATTTTAACCTCCCACTATAGCAGAAAGGGTCTTTCTAGTAGTTGCACATCAAATCTAAGCTGTCTGAAGTGTTTTTCAAAAGTTATCAACACTTTTATGTTTGGCGTTCCGAAACCCACCTTATCTCAGGCTGAAAAGCGTTTTTGTGCATTGTGCCATAACTTTTAAGGAAAGCTTCAGAACATGAAATTTTAACCTCCCACTATAGCAGAAAGGGTCTTTCTAGTAGTTGCACATCAAATCTAAACTGTCTGAAGTGTTTTTCCAAAGTTATGAACACTTTTATGTTTGGCGTTCCGAAACCCACCTTATCTCAGGCTGAAAAGCGTTTTTACGCATTATGCCATAACTTTTCAGGGAAGCTTCAGAACATGAAATTTTAACCTCCCACTATAGCAGAAAGGGTCTTTCTAGTAGGTGCACATCAAATCTAAGCTCTCTGAAGTGTTTTTCGAAAGTTATCAACACTTTTATGTTTGGCGTTCCGAAACCCACCTTATCTCAGGCTGAAAAGCGTTTTTGTGCATTGTGCCATAACTTTTCAGGGAAGCTTCAGAACATGAAATTTTAACCTCCCACTATAGCAGAAAGGGTCTTTCTAGTAGTTGCACATCAAATCTAAACTGTCTGAAGTGTTTTTCCAAAGTTATCAACACTTTTATGTTTGGCGTTCCGAAACCCACCTTATCTCAGGCTGAAAAGCGTTTTTGTGCATTGTGCCATAACTTTTCAGGGAAGCTTCAGAACATGAAATTTTAACCTCCCACTATAGCAGAAAGGGTCTTTCTAGTAGTTGCACATCAAATCTAAGCTGACTGAAGTGTTTTTCACAAGTTATCAACACTTTTATGTTTGGCGTTCCGAAACCCACCTTATCTCAGGCTGAAAAGCGTTTTTGTGCATTGTGCCATAACTTTTCAGGAAAGCTTCAGAACATGAAATTTTAACCTCCCACTATAGCAGAAAGGGTCTTTCTAGTAGTTGCACATCAAATCTAAACTGTCTGAAGTGTTTTTCCAAAGTTATCAACACTTTTATGTTTGGCGTTCCGAAACCCACCTTATCTCAGGCTGAAAAGCGTTTTTGTGCATTGTGCCATAACTTTTCAGGAAAGCTTCAGAACATGAAATTTTAACCTCCCACTATAGCAGAAAGGGTCTTTCTAGTAGTTGCACATCAAATCTAAGCTGTCTGAACTGTTTTTCAAAAGTTATCAACACTTTTATGTTTGGCGTTCCGAAACCCACCTTATCTCAGGCTGAAAAGCGTTTTTGTGCATTGTGCCATAACTTTTAAGGAAAGCTTCAGAACATGAAATTTTAACCTCCCACTATAGCAGAAAGGGTCTTTCTAGTAGTTGCACATCAAATCTAAACTGTCTGAAGTGTTTTTCCAAAGTTATGAACACTTTTATGTTTGGCGTTCCGAAACCCACCTTATCTCAGGCTGAAAAGCGTTTTTACGCATTGTGCCATAACTTTTCAGGGAAGCTTCAGAACATGAAATTTTAACCTCCCACTATAGCAGAAAGGGTCTTTCTAGTAGGTGCACATCAAATCTAAGCTCTCTGAAGTGTTTTTCGAAAGTTATCAACACTTTTATGTTTGGCGTTCCGAAACCCACCTTATCTCAGGCTGAAAAGCGTTTTTGTGCATTGTGCCATAACTTTTCAGGGAAGCTTCAGAACATGAAATTTTAACCTCCCACTATAGCAGAAAGGGTCTTTCTAGTAGTTGCACATCAAATCTAAACTGTCTGAAGTGTTTTTCCAAAGTTATTAACACTTTTATGTTTGGCGTTCCGAAACCCACCTTATCTCAGGCTGAAAAGCGTTTTTGTGCATTGTGCCATAACTTTTCAGGGAAGCTTCAGAACATGAAATTTTAACCTCCCACTATAGCAGAAAGGGTCTTTCTAGTAGGTGCACATCAAATCTAAGCTCTCTGAAGTGTTTTTCGAAAGTTATCAACACTTTTATGTTTGGCGTTCCGAAACCCACCTTATCTCAGGCTGAAAAGCGTTTTTGTGCATTGTGCCATAACTTTTCAGGAAAGCTTCAGAACATGAAATTTTAACCTCCCACTATAGCAGAAAGGGTCTTTCTAGTAGTTGCACATCAAATCTAAACTGTCTGAAGTGTTTTTCCAAAGTTATCAACACTTTTATGTTTGGCGTTCCGAAACCCACCTTATCTCAGGCTGAAAAGCGTTTTTACGCATTGTGCCATAACTTTTCAGGGAAGCTTCAGAACATGAAATTTTAACCTCCCACTATAGCAGAAAGGGTCTTTCTAGTAGTTGCACATCAAATCTAAGCTCTCTGAAGTGTTTTTCGAAAGTTATCAACACTTTTATGTTTGGCGTTCCGAAACACACCTTATCTCAGGCTGAAAAGCGTTTTTGTGCATTGTGCCATAACTTTTCAGGGAAGCTTCAGAACATGAAATTTTAACCTCCCACTATAGCAGAAAGGGTCTTTCTAGTAGTTGCACATCAAATCTAAGCTGTCTGAAGTGTTTTTCAAAAGTTATCAACACTTTTATGTTTGGCGTTCCGAAACCCACCTTATCTCAGGCTGAAAAGCGTTTTTACGCATTGTGCCATAACTTTTCAGGGAAGCTTCAGAACATGAAATTTTAACCTCCCACTATAGCAGAAAGGGTCTTTCTAGTAGGTGCACATCAAATCTAAGCTCTCTGAAGTGTTTTTCGAAAGTTATCAACACTTTTATGTTTGGCGTTCCGAAACCCACCTTATCTCAGGCTGAAAAGCGTTTTTGTGCATTATGCCATAACTTTTCAGGGAAGCTTCAGAACATGAAATTTTAACCTCCCACTATAGCAGAAAGGGTCTTTCTAGTAGTTGCACATCAAATCTAAACTGTCTGAAGTGTTTTTCCAAAGTTATTAACACTTTTATGTTTGGCGTTCCGAAACCCACCTTATCTCAGGCTGAAAAGCGTTTTTGTGCATTGTGCCATAACTTTTCAGGGAAGCTTCAGAACATGAAATTTTAACCTCCCACTATAGCAGAAAGGGTCTTTCTAGTAGTTGCACATCAAATCTAAACTGTCTGAAGTGTTTTTCCAAAGTTATCAACACTTTTATGTTTGGCGTTCCGAAACCCACCTTATCTCAGGCTGAAAAGCGTTTTTGTGCATTGTGCCATAACTTTTCAGGGAAGCTTCAGAACATGAAATTTTAACCTCCCACTATAGCAGAAAGGGTCTTTCTAGTAGGTGCACATCAAATCTAAGCTCTCTGAAGTGTTTTTCGAAAGTTATCAACACTTTTATGTTTGGCGTTCCGAAACCCACCTTATCTCAGGCTGAAAAGCGTTTTTGTGCATTGTGCCATAACTTTTCAGGAAAGCTTCAGAACATGAAATTTTAACCTCCCACTATAACAGAAAGGGTCTTTCTAGTAGTTGCACATCAAATCTAAACTGTCTGAAGTGTTTTTCCAAAGTTATCAACACTTTTATGTTTGGCGTTCCGAAACCCACCTTATCTCAGGCTGAAAAGCGTTTTTGTGCATTGTGCCATAACTTTTCAGGAAAGCTTCAGAACATGAAATTTTAACCTCCCACTATAGCAGAAAGGGTCTTTCTAGTAGTTGCACATCAAATCTAAACTGTCTGAAGTGTTTTTCCAAAGTTATCAACACTTTTATGTTTGGCGTTCCGAAACCCACCTTATCTCAGGCTGAAAAGCGTTTTTACGCATTGTGCCATAACTTTTCAGGGAAGCTTCAGAACATGAAATTTTAACCTCCCACTATAGCAGAAAGGGTCTTTCTAGTAGGTGCACATCAAATCTAAGCTCTCTGAAGTGTTTTTCGAAAGTTATCAACACTTTTATGTTTGGCGTTCCGAAACCCACCTTATCTCAGGCTGAAAAGCGTTTTTGTGCATTGTGCCATAACTTTTCAGGGAAGCTTCAGAACATGAAATTTTAACCTCCCACTATAGCAGAAAGGGTCTTTCTAGTAGTTGCACATCAAATCTAAACTGTCTGAAGTGTTTTTCCAAAGTTATCAACACTTTTATGTTTGGCGTTCCGAAACCCACCTTATCTCAGGCTGAAAAGCGTTTTTGTGCATTGTGCCATAACTTTTCAGGAAAGCTTCAGAACATGAAATTTTAACCTCCCACTATAGCAGAAAGGGTCTTTCTAGTAGTTGCACATCAAATCTAAACTGTCTGAAGTGTTTTTCAAAAGTTATCAACACTTTTATGTTTGGCGTTCCGAAACCCACCTTATCTCAGGCTGAAAAGCGTTTTTGTGCATTGTGCCATAACTTTTCAGGAAAGCTTCAGAACATGAAATTTTAACCTCCCACTATAGCAGAAAGGGTCTTTCTAGTAGTTGCACATCAAATCTAAACTGTCTGAAGTGTTTTTCCAAAGTTATCAACACTTTTATGTTTGGCGTTCCGAAACCCACCTTATCTCAGGCTGAAAAGCGTTTTTACGCATTGTGCCATAACTTTTCAGGGAAGCTTCAGAACATGAAATTTTAACCTCCCACTATAGCAGAAAGGGTCTTTCTAGTAGGTGCACATCAAATCTAAGCTCTCTGAAGTGTTTTTCGAAAGTTATCAACACTTTTATGTTTGGCGTTCCGAAACCCACCTTATCTCAGGCTGAAAAGCGTTTTTGTGCATTGTGCCATAACTTTTCAGGGAAGCTTCAGAACATGAAATTTTAACCTCCCACTATAGCAGAAAGGGTCTTTCTAGTAGTTGCACATCAAATCTAAACTGTCTGAAGTGTTTTTCCAAAGTTATTAACACTTTTATGTTTGGCGTTCCGAAACCCACCTTATCTCAGGCTGAAAAGCGTTTTTGTGCATTGTGCCATAACTTTTCAGGGAAGCTTCAGAACATGAAATTTTAACCTCCCACTATAGCAGAAAGGGTCTTTCTAGTAGGTGCACATCAAATCTAAGCTCTCTGAAGTGTTTTTCGAAAGTTATCAACACTTTTATGTTTGGCGTTCCGAAACCCACCTTATCTCAGGCTGAAAAGCGTTTTTGTGCATTGTGCCATAACTTTTCAGGAAAGCTTCAGAACATGAAATTTTAACCTCCCACTATAGCAGAAAGGGTCTTTCTAGTAGTTGCACATCAAATCTAAACTGTCTGAAGTGTTTTTCCAAAGTTATCAACACTTTTATGTTTGGCGTTCCGAAACCCACCTTATCTCAGGCTGAAAAGCGTTTTTACGCATTGTGCCATAACTTTTCAGGGAAGCTTCAGAACATGAAATTTTAACCTCCCACTATAGCAGAAAGGGTCTTTCTAGTAGGTGCACATCAAATCTAAGCTCTCTGAAGTGTTTTTCGAAAGTTATCGACACTTTTATGTTTGGCGTTCCGAAACCCACCTTATCTCAGGCTGAAAAGCGTTTTTGTGCATTGTGCCATAACTTTTCAGGGAAGCTTCAGAACATGAAATTTTAACCTCCCACTATAGCAGAAAGGGTCTTTCTAGTAGTTGCACATCAAATCTAAACTGTCTGAAGTGTTTTTCCAAAGTTATCAACACTTTTATGTTTGGCGTTCCGAAACCCACCTTATCTCAGGCTGAAAAGCGTTTTTGTGCATTGTGCCATAACTTTTCAGGGAAGCTTCAGAACATGAAATTTTAACCTCCCACTATAGCAGAAAGGGTCTTTCTAGTAGGTGCACATCAAATCTAAGCTCTCTGAAGTGTTTTTCGAAAGTTATCAACACTTTTATGTTTGGCGTTCCGAAACCCACCTTATCTCAGGCTGAAAAGCGTTTTTGTGCATTGTGCCATAACTTTTCAGGAAAGCTTCAGAACATGAAATTTTAACCTCCCACTATAGCAGAAAGGGTCTTTCTAGTAGTTGCACATCAAATCTAAACTGTCTGAAGTGTTTTTCCAAAGTTATCAACACTTTTATGTTTGGCGTTCCGAAACCCACCTTATCTCAGGCTGAAAAGCGTTTTTACGCATTGTGCCATAACTTTTCAGGGAAGCTTCAGAACATGAAATTTTAACCTCCCACTATAGCAGAAAGGGTCTTTCTAGTAGGTGCACATCAAATCTAAGCTCTCTGAAGTGTTTTTCGAAAGTTATCGACACTTTTATGTTTGGCGTTCCGAAACCCACCTTATCTCAGGCTGAAAAGCGTTTTTGTGCATTGTGCCATAACTTTTCAGGGAAGCTTCAGAACATGAAATTTTAACCTCCCACTATAGCAGAAAGGGTCTTTCTAGTAGTTGCACATCAAATCTAAACTGTCTGAAGTGTTTTTCCAAAGTTATTAACACTTTTATGTTTGGCGTTCCGAAACCCACCTTATCTCAGGCTGAAAAGCGTTTTTGTGCATTGTGCCATAACTTTTCAGGGAAGCTTCAGAACATGAAATTTTAACCTCCCACTATAGCAGAAAGGGTCTTTCTAGTAGTTGCACATCAAATCTAAACTGTCTGAAGTGTTTTTCCAAAGTTATCAACACTTTTATGTTTGGCGTTCCGAAACCCACCTTATCTCAGGCTGAAAAGCGTTTTTGTGCATTGTGCCATAACTTTTCAGGAAAGCTTCAGAACATGAAATTTTAACCTCCCACTATAGCAGAAAGGGTCTTTCTAGTAGTTGCACATCAAATCTAAACTGTCTGAAGTGTTTTTCCAAAGTTATCAACACTTTTATGTTTGGCGTTCCGAAACCCACCTTAACTCAGGCTGAAAAGCGTTTTTACGCATTGTGCCATAACTTTTCAGGGAAGCTTCAGAACATGAAATTTTAACCTCCCACTATAGCAGAAAGGGTCTTTCTAGTAGGTGCACATCAAATCTAAGCTCTCTGAAGTGTTTTTCGAAAGTTATCGACACTTTTATGTTTGGCGTTCCGAAACCCACCTTATCTCAGGCTGAAAAGCGTTTTTGTGCATTGTGCCATAACTTTTCAGGGAAGCTTCAGAACATGAAATTTTAACCTCCCACTATAGCAGAAAGGGTCTTTCTAGTAGTTGCACATCAAATCTAAACTGTCTGAAGTGTTTTTCCAAAGTTATCAACACTTTTATGTTTGGCGTTCCGAAACCCACCTTATCTCAGGCTGAAAAGCGTTTTTGTGCATTGTGCCATAACTTTTCAGGGAAGCTTCAGAACATGAAATTTTAACCTCCCACTATAGCAGAAAGGGTCTTTCTAGTAGGTGCACATCAAATCTAAGCTCTCTGAAGTGTTTTTCGAAAGTTATCAACACTTTTATGTTTGGCGTTCCGAAACCCACCTTATCTCAGGCTGAAAAGCGTTTTTGTGCATTGTGCCATAACTTTTCAGGAAAGCTTCAGAACATGAAATTTTAACCTCCCACTATAGCAGAAAGGGTCTTTCTAGTAGTTGCACATCAAATCTAAACTGTCTGAAGTGTTTTTCCAAAGTTATCAACACTTTTATGTTTGGCGTTCCGAAACCCACCTTATCTCAGGCTGAAAAGCGTTTTTACGCATTGTGCCATAACTTTTCAGGGAAGCTTCAGAACATGAAATTTTAACCTCCCACTATAGCAGAAAGGGTCTTTCTAGTAGGTGCACATCAAATCTAAGCTCTCTGAAGTGTTTTTCGAAAGTTATCGACACTTTTATGTTTGGCGTTCCGAAACCCACCTTATCTCAGGCTGAAAAGCGTTTTTGTGCATTGTGCCATAACTTTTCAGGGAAGCTTCAGAACATGAAATTTTAACCTCCCACTATAGCAGAAAGGGTCTTTCTAGTAGTTGCACATCAAATCTAAACTGTCTGAAGTGTTTTTCCAAAGTTATTAACACTTTTATGTTTGGCGTTCCGAAACCCACCTTATCTCAGGCTGAAAAGCGTTTTTGTGCATTGTGCCATAACTTTTCAGGGAAGCTTCAGAACATGAAATTTTAACCTCCCACTATAGCAGAAAGGGTCTTTCTAGTAGTTGCACATCAAATCTAAACTGTCTGAAGTGTTTTTCCAAAGTTATCAACACTTTTATGTTTGGCGTTCCGAAACCCACCTTATCTCAGGCTGAAAAGCGTTTTTGTGCATTGTGCCATAACTTTTCAGGAAAGCTTCAGAACATGAAATTTTAACCTCCCACTATAGCAGAAAGGGTCTTTCTAGTAGTTGCACATCAAATCTAAACTGTCTGAAGTGTTTTTCCAAAGTTATCAACACTTTTATGTTTGGCGTTCCGAAACCCACCTTATCTCAGGCTGAAAAGCGTTTTTACGCATTGTGCCATAACTTTTCAGGGAAGCTTCAGAACATGAAATTTTAACCTCCCACTATAGCAGAAAGGGTCTTTCTAGTAGGTGCACATCAAATCTAAGCTCTCTGAAGTGTTTTTCGAAAGTTATCAACACTTTTATGTTTGGCGTTCCGAAACCCACCTTATCTCAGGCTGAAAAGCGTTTTTGTGCATTGTGCCATAACTTTTCAGGGAAGCTTCAGAACATGAAATTTTAACCTCCCACTATAGCAGAAAGGGTCTTTCTAGTAGTTGCACATCAAATCTAAACTGTCTGAAGTGTTTTTTCAAAGTTATCAACACTTTTATGTTTGGCGTTCCGAAACCCACCTTATCTCAGGCTGAAAAGCGTTTTTGTGCATTGTGCCATAACTTTTCAGGGAAGCTTCAGAACATGAAATTTTAACCTCCCACTATAGCAGAAAGGGTCTTTCTAGTAGGTGCACATCAAATCTAAGCTCTCTGAAGTGTTTTTCGAAAGTTATCAACACTTTTATGTTTGGCGTTCCGAAACCCACCTTATCTCAGGCTGAAAAGCGTTTTTGTGCATTGTGCCATAACTTTTCAGGAAAGCTTCAGAACATGAAATTTTAATCTCCCACTATAGCAGAAAGGGTCTTTCTAGTAGTTGCACATCAAATCTAAACTGTCTGAAGTGTTTTTCCAAAGTTATCAACACTTTTATGTTTGGCGTTCCGAAACCCACCTTATCTCAGGCTGAAAAGCGTTTTTACGCATTGTGCCATAACTTTTCAGGGAAGCTTCAGAACATGAAATTTTAACCTCCCACTATAGCAGAAAGGGTCTTTCTAGTAGGTGCACATCAAATCTAAGCTCTCTGAAGTGTTTTTCGAAAGTTATCAACACTTTTATGTTTGGCGTTCCGAAACCCACCTTATCTCAGGCTGAAAAGCGTTTTTGTGCATTGTGCCATAACTTTTCAGGGAAGCTTCAGAACATGAAATTTTAACCTCCCACTATAGCAGAAAGGGTCTTTCTAGTAGGTGCACATCAAATCTAAGCTCTCTGAAGTGTTTTTCGAAAGTTATCGACACTTTTATGTTTGGCGTTCCGAAACCCACCTTATCTCAGGCTGAAAAGCGTTTTTGTGCATTGTGCCATAACTTTTCAGGGAAGCTTCAGAACATGAAATTTTAACCTCCCACTATAGCAGAAAGGGTCTTTCTAGTAGTTGCACATCAAATCTAAACTGTCTGAAGTGTTTTTCCAAAGTTATCAACACTTTTATGTTTGGCGTTCCGAAACCCACCTTATCTCAGGCTGAAAAGCGTTTTTACGCATTGTGCCATAACTTTTCAGGGAAGCTTCAGAACATGAAATTTTAACCTCCCACTATAGCAGAAAGGGTCTTTCTAGTAGGTGCACATCAAATCTAAGCTCTCTGAAGTGTTTTTCGAAAGTTATCGACACTTTTATGTTTGGCGTTCCGAAACCCACCTTATCTCAGGCTGAAAAGCGTTTTTGTGCATTGTGCCATAACTTTTCAGGGAAGCTTCAGAACATGAAATTTTAACCTCCCACTATAGCAGAAAGGGTCTTTCTAGTAGTTGCACATCAAATCTAAACTGTCTGAAGTGTTTTTCCAAAGTTATTAACACTTTTATGTTTGGCGTTCCGAAACCCACCTTATCTCAGGCTGAAAAGCGTTTTTGTGCATTGTGCCATAACTTTTCAGGGAAGCTTCAGAACATGAAATTTTAACCTCCCACTATAGCAGAAAGGGTCTTTCTAGTAGTTGCACATCAAATCTAAACTGTCTGAAGTGTTTTTCGAAAGTTATCAACACTTTTATGTTTGGCG
Organism: Synchiropus splendidus; assembly: GCF_027744825.2. Lineage (NCBI taxonomy): Eukaryota > Metazoa > Chordata > Actinopteri > Syngnathiformes > Callionymidae > Synchiropus > Synchiropus splendidus. The sequence goes on along the minus strand of NC_071335.1, from coordinate 43,075,040 downwards.
TTCCGAAACCCACCTTATCTCAGGCTGAAAAGCGTTTTTGTGCATTGTGCCATAACTTTTCAGGGAAGCTTCAGAACATGAAATTTTAACCTCCCACTATAGCAGAAAGGGTCTTTCTAGTAGTTGCACATCAAATCTAAGCTGTCTGAAGTGTTTTTCAAAAGTTATCAACACTTTTATGTTTGGCGTTCCGAAACCCACCTTATCTCAGGCTGAAAAGCGTTTTTACGCATTGTGCCATAACTTTTCAGGGAAGCTTCAGAACATGAAATTTTAACCTCCCACTATAGCAGAAAGGGTCTTTCTAGTAGGTGCACATCAAATCTAAGCTCTCTGAAGTGTTTTTCGAAAGTTATCAACACTTTTATGTTTGGCGTTCCGAAACCCACCTTATCTCAGGCTGAAAAGCGTTTTTGTGCATTGTGCCATAACTTTTCAGGAAAGCTTCAGAACATGAAATTTTAACCTCCCACTATAGCAGAAAGGGTCTTTCTAGTAGTTGCACATCAAATCTAAACTGTCTGAAGTGTTTTTCCAAAGTTATCAACACTTTTATGTTTGGCGTTCCGAAACCCACCTTATCTCAGGCTGAAAAGCGTTTTTGTGCATTGTGCCATAACTTTTCAGGAAAGCTTCAGAACATGAAATTTTAACCTCCCACTATAGCAGAAAGGGTCTTTCTAGTAGTTGCACATCAAATCTAAGCTGTCTGAAGTGTTTTTCAAAAGTTATCAACACTTTTATGTTTGGCGTTCCGAAACCCACCTTATCTCAGGCTGAAAAGCGTTTTTGTGCATTGTGCCATAACTTTTAAGGAAAGCTTCAGAACATGAAATTTTAACCTCCCACTATAGCAGAAAGGGTCTTTCTAGTAGTTGCACATCAAATCTAAACTGTCTGAAGTGTTTTTCCAAAGTTATGAACACTTTTATGTTTGGCGTTCCGAAACCCACCTTATCTCAGGCTGAAAAGCGTTTTTACGCATTGTGCCATAACTTTTCAGGGAAGCTTCAGAACATGAAATTTTAACCTCCCACTATAGCAGAAAGGGTCTTTCTAGTAGGTGCACATCAAATCTAAGCTCTCTGAAGTGTTTTTCGAAAGTTATCAACACTTTTATGTTTGGCGTTCCGAAACCCACCTTATCTCAGGCTGAAAAGCGTTTTTGTGCATTGTGCCATAACTTTTCAGGGAAGCTTCAGAACATGAAATTTTAACCTCCCACTATAGCAGAAAGGGTCTTTCTAGTAGTTGCACATCAAATCTAAACTGTCTGAAGTGTTTTTCCAAAGTTATTAACACTTTTATGTTTGGCGTTCCGAAACCCACCTTATCTCAGGCTGAAAAGCGTTTTTGTGCATTGTGCCATAACTTTTCAGGGAAGCTTCAGAACATGAAATTTTAACCTCCCACTATAGCAGAAAGGGTCTTTCTAGTAGTTGCACATCAAATCTAAACTGTCTGAAGTGTTTTTCCAAAGTTATCAACACTTTTATGTTTGGCGTTCCGAAACCCACCTTATCTCAGGCTGAAAAGCGTTTTTGTGCATTGTGCCATAACTTTTCAGGGAAGCTTCAGAACATGAAATTTTAACCTCCCACTATAGCAGAAAGGGTCTTTCTAGTAGGTGCACATCAAATCTAAGCTCTCTGAAGTGTTTTTCGAAAGTTATCAACACTTTTATGTTTGGCGTTCCGAAACCCACCTTATCTCAGGCTGAAAAGCGTTTTTGTGCATTGTGCCATAACTTTTCAGGAAAGCTTCAGAACATGAAATTTTAACCTCCCACTATAGCAGAAAGGGTCTTTCTAGTAGGTGCACATCAAATCTAAGCTCTCTGAAGTGTTTTTCGAAAGTTATCAACACTTTTATGTTTGGCGTTCCGAAACCCACCTTATCTCAGGCTGAAAAGCGTTTTTGTGCATTGTGCCATAACTTTTCAGGGAAGCTTCAGAACATGAAATTTTAACCTCCCACTATAGCAGAAAGGGTCTTTCTAGTAGTTGCACATCAAATCTAAGCTGTCTGAAGTGTTTTTCAAAAGTTATCAACACTTTTATGTTTGGCGTTCCGAAACCCACCTTATCTCAGGCTGAAAAGCGTTTTTACGCATTGTGCCATAACTTTTCAGGGAAGCTTCAGAACATGAAATTTTAACCTCCCACTATAGCAGAAAGGGTCTTTCTAGTAGGTGCACATCAAATCTAAGCTCTCTGAAGTGTTTTTCGAAAGTTATCAACACTTTTATGTTTGGCGTTCCGAAACCCACCTTATCTCAGGCTGAAAAGCGTTTTTGTGCATTGTGCCATAACTTTTCAGGGAAGCTTCAGAACATGAAATTTTAACCTCCCACTATAGCAGAAAGGGTCTTTCTAGTAGTTGCACATCAAATCTAAACTGTCTGAAGTGTTTTTCCAAAGTTATTAACACTTTTATGTTTGGCGTTCCGAAACCCACCTTATCTCAGGCTGAAAAGCGTTTTTGTGCATTGTGCCATAACTTTTCAGGGAAGCTTCAGAACATGAAATTTTAACCTCCCACTATAGCAGAAAGGGTCTTTCTAGTAGTTGCACATCAAATCTAAACTGTCTGAAGTGTTTTTCCAAAGTTATCAACACTTTTATGTTTGGCGTTCCGAAACCCACCTTATCTCAGGCTGAAAAGCGTTTTTGTGCATTGTGCCATAACTTTTCAGGGAAGCTTCAGAACATGAAATTTTAACCTCCCACTATAGCAGAAAGGGTCTTTCTAGTAGGTGCACATCAAATCTAAGCTCTCTGAAGTGTTTTTCGAAAGTTATCAACACTTTTATGTTTGGCGTTCCGAAACCCACCTTATCTCAGGCTGAAAAGCGTTTTTGTGCATTGTGCCATAACTTTTCAGGAAAGCTTCAGAACATGAAATTTTAACCTCCCACTATAACAGAAAGGGTCTTTCTAGTAGTTGCACATCAAATCTAAACTGTCTGAAGTGTTTTTCCAAAGTTATCAACACTTTTATGTTTGGCGTTCCGAAACCCACCTTATCTCAGGCTGAAAAGCGTTTTTGTGCATTGTGCCATAACTTTTCAGGAAAGCTTCAGAACATGAAATTTTAACCTCCCACTATAGCAGAAAGGGTCTTTCTAGTAGTTGCACATCAAATCTAAACTGTCTGAAGTGTTTTTCCAAAGTTATCAACACTTTTATGTTTGGCGTTCCGAAACCCACCTTATCTCAGGCTGAAAAGCGTTTTTACGCATTGTGCCATAACTTTTCAGGGAAGCTTCAGAACATGAAATTTTAACCTCCCACTATAGCAGAAAGGGTCTTTCTAGTAGGTGCACATCAAATCTAAGCTCTCTGAAGTGTTTTTCGAAAGTTATCAACACTTTTATGTTTGGCGTTCCGAAACCCACCTTATCTCAGGCTGAAAAGCGTTTTTGTGCATTGTGCCATAACTTTTCAGGGAAGCTTCAGAACATGAAATTTTAACCTCCCACTATAGCAGAAAGGGTCTTTCTAGTAGGTGCACATCAAATCTAAGCTCTCTGAAGTGTTTTTCGAAAGTTATCGACACTTTTATGTTTGGCGTTCCGAAACCCACCTTATCTCAGGCTGAAAAGCGTTTTTGTGCATTGTGCCATAACTTTTCAGGGAAGCTTCAGAACATGAAATTTTAACCTCCCACTATAGCAGAAAGGGTCTTTCTAGTAGTTGCACATCAAATCTAAACTGTCTGAAGTGTTTTTCCAAAGTTATCAACACTTTTATGTTTGGCGTTCCGAAACCCACCTTATCTCAGGCTGAAAAGCGTTTTTGTGCATTGTGCCATAACTTTTCAGGGAAGCTTCAGAACATGAAATTTTAACCTCCCACTATAGCAGAAAGGGTCTTTCTAGTAGGTGCACATCAAATCTAAGCTCTCTGAAGTGTTTTTCGAAAGTTATCAACACTTTTATGTTTGGCGTTCCGAAACCCACCTTATCTCAGGCTGAAAAGCGTTTTTGTGCATTGTGCCATAACTTTTCAGGAAAGCTTCAGAACATGAAATTTTAACCTCCCACTATAGCAGAAAGGGTCTTTCTAGTAGTTGCACATCAAATCTAAACTGTCTGAAGTGTTTTTCCAAAGTTATCAACACTTTTATGTTTGGCGTTCCGAAACCCACCTTATCTCAGGCTGAAAAGCGTTTTTACGCATTGTGCCATAACTTTTCAGGGAAGCTTCAGAACATGAAATTTTAACCTCCCACTATAGCAGAAAGGGTCTTTCTAGTAGGTGCACATCAAATCTAAGCTCTCTGAAGTGTTTTTCGAAAGTTATCGACACTTTTATGTTTGGCGTTCCGAAACCCACCTTATCTCAGGCTGAAAAGCGTTTTTGTGCATTGTGCCATAACTTTTCAGGGAAGCTTCAGAACATGAAATTTTAACCTCCCACTATAGCAGAAAGGGTCTTTCTAGTAGTTGCACATCAAATCTAAACTGTCTGAAGTGTTTTTCCAAAGTTATTAACACTTTTATGTTTGGCGTTCCGAAACCCACCTTATCTCAGGCTGAAAAGCGTTTTTGTGCATTGTGCCATAACTTTTCAGGGAAGCTTCAGAACATGAAATTTTAACCTCCCACTATAGCAGAAAGGGTCTTTCTAGTAGTTGCACATCAAATCTAAACTGTCTGAAGTGTTTTTCGAAAGTTATCAACACTTTTATGTTTGGCGTTCCGAAACCCACCTTATCTCAGGCTGAAAAGCGTTTTTGTGCATTGTGCCATAACTTTTCAGGGAAGCTTCAGAACATGAAATTTTAACCTCCCACTATAGCAGAAAGGGTCTTTCTAGTAGTTGCACATCAAATCTAAGCTGTCTGAAGTGTTTTTCAAAAGTTATCAACACTTTTATGTTTGGCGTTCCGAAACCCACCTTATCTCAGGCTGAAAAGCGTTTTTACGCATTGTGCCATAACTTTTCAGGGAAGCTTCAGAACATGAAATTTTAACCTCCCACTATAGCAGAAAGGGTCTTTCTAGTAGGTGCACATCAAATCTAAGCTCTCTGAAGTGTTTTTCGAAAGTTATCAACACTTTTATGTTTGGCGTTCCGAAACCCACCTTATCTCAGGCTGAAAAGCGTTTTTGTGCATTGTGCCATAACTTTTCAGGAAAGCTTCAGAACATGAAATTTTAACCTCCCACTATAGCAGAAAGGGTCTTTCTAGTAGGTGCACATCAAATCTAAGCTCTCTGAAGTGTTTTTCGAAAGTTATCAACACTTTTATGTTTGGCGTTCCGAAACCCACCTTATCTCAGGCTGAAAAGCGTTTTTGTGCATTGTGCCATAACTTTTCAGGGAAGCTTCAGAACATGAAATTTTAACCTCCCACTATAGCAGAAAGGGTCTTTCTAGTAGTTGCACATCAAATCTAAACTGTCTGAAGTGTTTTTCCAAAGTTATTAACACTTTTATGTTTGGCGTTCCGAAACCCACCTTATCTCAGGCTGAAAAGCGTTTTTGTGCATTGTGCCATAACTTTTCAGGGAAGCTTCAGAACATGAAATTTTAACCTCCCACTATAGCAGAAAGGGTCTTTCTAGTAGTTGCACATCAAATCTAAACTGTCTGAAGTGTTTTTCCAAAGTTATCAACACTTTTATGTTTGGCGTTCCGAAACCCACCTTATCTCAGGCTGAAAAGCGTTTTTGTGCATTGTGCCATAACTTTTCAGGGAAGCTTCAGAACATGAAATTTTAACCTCCCACTATAGCAGAAAGGGTCTTTCTAGTAGGTGCACATCAAATCTAAGCTCTCTGAAGTGTTTTTCGAAAGTTATCAACACTTTTATGTTTGGCGTTCCGAAACCCACCTTATCTCAGGCTGAAAAGCGTTTTTGTGCATTGTGCCATAACTTTTCAGGAAAGCTTCAGAACATGAAATTTTAACCTCCCACTATAGCAGAAAGGGTCTTTCTAGTAGGTGCACATCAAATCTAAGCTCTCTGAAGTGTTTTTCGAAAGTTATCAACACTTTTATGTTTGGCGTTCCGAAACCCACCTTATCTCAGGCTGAAAAGCGTTTTTGTGCATTGTGCCATAACTTTTCAGGGAAGCTTCAGAACATGAAATTTTAACCTCCCACTATAGCAGAAAGGGTCTTTCTAGTAGTTGCACATCAAATCTAAGCTGTCTGAAGTGTTTTTCAAAAGTTATCAACACTTTTATGTTTGGCGTTCCAAAACCCACCTTATCTCAGGCTGAAAAGCGTTTTTACGCATTGTGCCATAACTTTTCAGGGAAGCTTCAGAACATGAAATTTTAACCTCCCACTATAGCAGAAAGGGTCTTTCTAGTAGGTGCACATCAAATCTAAGCTCTCTGAAGTGTTTTTCGAAAGTTATCAACACTTTTATGTTTGGCGTTCCGAAACCCACCTTATCTCAGGCTGAAAAGCGTTTTTGTGCATTGTGCCATAACTTTTCAGGGAAGCTTCAGAACATGAAATTTTAACCTCCCACTATAGCAGAAAGGGTCTTTCTAGTAGTTGCACATCAAATCTAAACTGTCTGAAGTGTTTTTCCAAAGTTATTAACACTTTTATGTTTGGCGTTCCGAAACCCACCTTATCTCAGGCTGAACAGCGTTTTTGTGCATTGTGCCATAACTTTTCAGGGAAGCTTCAGAACATGAAATTTTAACCTCCCACTATAGCAGAAAGGGTCTTTCTAGTAGTTGCACATCAAATCTAAACTGTCTGAAGTGTTTTTCCAAAGTTATCAACACTTTTATGTTTGGCGTTCCGAAACCCACCTTATCTCAGGCTGAAAAGCGTTTTTGTGCATTGTGCCATAACTTTTCAGGGAAGCTTCAGAACATGAAATTTTAACCTCCCACTATAGCAGAAAGGGTCTTTCTAGTAGGTGCACATCAAATCTAAGCTCTCTGAAGTGTTTTTCGAAAGTTATCAACACTTTTATGTTTGGCGTTCCGAAACCCACCTTATCTCAGGCTGAAAAGCGTTTTTGTGCATTGTGCCATAACTTTTCAGGAAAGCTTCAGAACATGAAATTTTAACCTCCCACTATAACAGAAAGGGTCTTTCTAGTAGTTGCACATCAAATCTAAACTGTCTGAAGTGTTTTTCCAAAGTTATCAACACTTTTATGTTTGGCGTTCCGAAACCCACCTTATCTCAGGCTGAAAAGCGTTTTTGTGCATTGTGCCATAACTTTTCAGGAAAGCTTCAGAACATGAAATTTTAACCTCCCACTATAGCAGAAAGGGTCTTTCTAGTAGTTGCACATCAAATCTAAACTGTCTGAAGTGTTTTTCCAAAGTTATCAACACTTTTATGTTTGGCGTTCCGAAACCCACCTTATCTCAGGCTGAAAAGCGTTTTTACGCATTGTGCCATAACTTTTCAGGGAAGCTTCAGAACATGAAATTTTAACCTCCCACTATAGCAGAAAGGGTCTTTCTAGTAGGTGCACATCAAATCTAAGCTCTCTGAAGTGTTTTTCGAAAGTTATCAACACTTTTATGTTTGGCGTTCCGAAACCCACCTTATCTCAGGCTGAAAAGCGTTTTTGTGCATTGTGCCATAACTTTTCAGGGAAGCTTCAGAACATGAAATTTTAACCTCCCACTATAGCAGAAAGGGTCTTTCTAGTAGTTGCACATCAAATCTAAACTGTCTGAAGTGTTTTTCCAAAGTTATCAACACTTTTATGTTTGGCGTTCCGAAACCCACCTTATCTCAGGCTGAAAAGCGTTTTTGTGCATTGTGCCATAACTTTTCAGGGAAGCTTCAGAACATGAAATTTTAACCTCCCACTATAGCAGAAAGGGTCTTTCTAGTAGTTGCACATCAAATCTAAGCTGTCTGAAGTGTTTTTCAAAAGTTATCAACACTTTTATGTTTGGCGTTCCGAAACCCACCTTATCTCAGGCTGAAAAGCGTTTTTGTGCATTGTGCCATAACTTTTCAGGAAAGCTTCAGAACATGAAATTTTAACCTCCCACTATAGCAGAAAGGGTCTTTCTAGTAGTTGCACATCAAATCTAAACTGTCTGAAGTGTTTTTCCAAAGTTATCAACACTTTTATGTTTGGCGTTCCGAAACCCACCTTATCTCAGGCTGAAAAGCGTTTTTGTGCATTGTGCCATAACTTTTCAGGAAAGCTTCAGAACATGAAATTTTAACCTCCCACTATAGCAGAAAGGGTCTTTCTAGTAGTTGCACATCAAATCTAAACTGTCTGAAGTGTTTTTCAAAAGTTATCAACACTTTTATGTTTGGCGTTCCGAAACCCACCTTATCTCAGGCTGAAAAGCGTTTTTGTGCATTGTGCCATAACTTTTCAGGAAAGCTTCAGAACATGAAATTTTAACCTCCCACTATAGCAGAAAGGGTCTTTCTAGTAGTTGCACATCAAATCTAAACTGTCTGAAGTGTTTTTCCAAAGTTATCAACACTTTTATGTTTGGCGTTCCGAAACCCACCTTATCTCAGGCTGAAAAGCGTTTTTACGCATTGTGCCATAACTTTTCAGGGAAGCTTCAGAACATGAAATTTTAACCTCCCACTATAGCAGAAAGGGTCTTTCTAGTAGGTGCACATCAAATCTAAGCTCTCTGAAGTGTTTTTCGAAAGTTATCAACACTTTTATGTTTGGCGTTCCGAAACCCACCTTATCTCAGGCTGAAAAGCGTTTTTGTGCATTGTGCCATAACTTTTCAGGGAAGCTTCAGAACATGAAATTTTAACCTCCCACTATAGCAGAAAGGGTCTTTCTAGTAGTTGCACATCAAATCTAAACTGTCTGAAGTGTTTTTCCAAAGTTATTAACACTTTTATGTTTGGCGTTCCGAAACCCACCTTATCTCAGGCTGAAAAGCGTTTTTGTGCATTGTGCCATAACTTTTCAGGGAAGCTTCAGAACATGAAATTTTAACCTCCCACTATAGCAGAAAGGGTCTTTCTAGTAGTTGCACATCAAATCTAAACTGTCTGAAGTGTTTTTCCAAAGTTATCAACACTTTTATGTTTGGCGTTCCGAAACCCACCTTATCTCAGGCTGAAAAGCGTTTTTGTGCATTGTGCCATAACTTTTCAGGGAAGCTTCAGAACATGAAATTTTAACCTCCCACTATAGCAGAAAGGGTCTTTCTAGTAGGTGCACATCAAATCTAAGCTCTCTGAAGTGTTTTTCGAAAGTTATCAACACTTTTATGTTTGGCGTTCCGAAACCCACCTTATCTCAGGCTGAAAAGCGTTTTTGTGCATTGTGCCATAACTTTTCAGGAAAGCTTCAGAACATGAAATTTTAACCTCCCACTATAGCAGAAAGGGTCTTTCTAGTAGTTGCACATCAAATCTAAACTGTCTGAAGTGTTTTTCCAAAGTTATCAACACTTTTATGTTTGGCGTTCCGAAACCCACCTTATCTCAGGCTGAAAAGCGTTTTTACGCATTGTGCCATAACTTTTCAGGGAAGCTTCAGAACATGAAATTTTAACCTCCCACTATAGCAGAAAGGGTCTTTCTAGTAGGTGCACATCAAATCTAAGCTCTCTGAAGTGTTTTTCGAAAGTTATCGACACTTTTATGTTTGGCGTTCCGAAACCCACCTTATCTCAGGCTGAAAAGCGTTTTTGTGCATTGTGCCATAACTTTTCAGGGAAGCTTCAGAACATGAAATTTTAACCTCCCACTATAGCAGAAAGGGTCTTTCTAGTAGTTGCACATCAAATCTAAACTGTCTGAAGTGTTTTTCCAAAGTTATCAACACTTTTATGTTTGGCGTTCCGAAACCCACCTTATCTCAGGCTGAAAAGCGTTTTTGTGCATTGTGCCATAACTTTTCAGGGAAGCTTCAGAACATGAAATTTTAACCTCCCACTATAGCAGAAAGGGTCTTTCTAGTAGGTGCACATCAAATCTAAGCTCTCTGAAGTGTTTTTCGAAAGTTATCAACACTTTTATGTTTGGCGTTCCGAAACCCACCTTATCTCAGGCTGAAAAGCGTTTTTGTGCATTGTGCCATAACTTTTCAGGAAAGCTTCAGAACATGAAATTTTAACCTCCCACTATAGCAGAAAGGGTCTTTCTAGTAGTTGCACATCAAATCTAAACTGTCTGAAGTGTTTTTCCAAAGTTATCAACACTTTTATGTTTGGCGTTCCGAAACCCACCTTATCTCAGGCTGAAAAGCGTTTTTACGCATTGTGCCATAACTTTTCAGGGAAGCTTCAGAACATGAAATTTTAACCTCCCACTATAGCAGAAAGGGTCTTTCTAGTAGGTGCACATCAAATCTAAGCTCTCTGAAGTGTTTTTCGAAAGTTATCGACACTTTTATGTTTGGCGTTCCGAAACCCACCTTATCTCAGGCTGAAAAGCGTTTTTGTGCATTGTGCCATAACTTTTCAGGGAAGCTTCAGAACATGAAATTTTAACCTCCCACTATAGCAGAAAGGGTCTTTCTAGTAGTTGCACATCAAATCTAAACTGTCTGAAGTGTTTTTCCAAAGTTATTAACACTTTTATGTTTGGCGTTCCGAAACCCACCTTATCTCAGGCTGAAAAGCGTTTTTGTGCATTGTGCCATAACTTTTCAGGGAAGCTTCAGAACATGAAATTTTAACCTCCCACTATAGCAGAAAGGGTCTTTCTAGTAGTTGCACATCAAATCTAAACTGTCTGAAGTGTTTTTCCAAAGTTATCAACACTTTTATGTTTGGCGTTCCGAAACCCACCTTATCTCAGGCTGAAAAGCGTTTTTGTGCATTGTGCCATAACTTTTCAGGAAAGCTTCAGAACATGAAATTTTAACCTCCCACTATAGCAGAAAGGGTCTTTCTAGTAGTTGCACATCAAATCTAAACTGTCTGAAGTGTTTTTCCAAAGTTATCAACACTTTTATGTTTGGCGTTCCGAAACCCACCTTATCTCAGGCTGAAAAGCGTTTTTACGCATTGTGCCATAACTTTTCAGGGAAGCTTCAGAACATGAAATTTTAACCTCCCACTATAGCAGAAAGGGTCTTTCTAGTAGGTGCACATCAAATCTAAGCTCTCTGAAGTGTTTTTCGAAAGTTATCAACACTTTTATGTTTGGCGTTCCGAAACCCACCTTATCTCAGGCTGAAAAGCGTTTTTGTGCATTGTGCCATAACTTTTCAGGGAAGCTTCAGAACATGAAATTTTAACCTCCCACTATAGCAGAAAGGGTCTTTCTAGTAGTTGCACATCAAATCTAAACTGTCTGAAGTGTTTTTCCAAAGTTATCAACACTTTTATGTTTGGCGTTCCGAAACCCACCTTATCTCAGGCTGAAAAGCGTTTTTGTGCATTGTGCCATAACTTTTCAGGGAAGCTTCAGAACATGAAATTTTAACCTCCCACTATAGCAGAAAGGGTCTTTCTAGTAGGTGCACATCAAATCTAAGCTCTCTGAAGTGTTTTTCGAAAGTTATCAACACTTTTATGTTTGGCGTTCCGAAACCCACCTTATCTCAGGCTGAAAAGCGTTTTTGTGCATTGTGCCATAACTTTTCAGGAAAGCTTCAGAACATGAAATTTTAATCTCCCACTATAGCAGAAAGGGTCTTTCTAGTAGTTGCACATCAAATCTAAACTGTCTGAAGTGTTTTTCCAAAGTTATCAACACTTTTATGTTTGGCGTTCCGAAACCCACCTTATCTCAGGCTGAAAAGCGTTTTTACGCATTGTGCCATAACTTTTCAGGGAAGCTTCAGAACATGAAATTTTAACCTCCCACTATAGCAGAAAGGGTCTTTCTAGTAGGTGCACATCAAATCTAAGCTCTCTGAAGTGTTTTTCGAAAGTTATCAACACTTTTATGTTTGGCGTTCCGAAACCCACCTTATCTCAGGTTGAAAAGCGTTTTTGTGCATTGTGCCATAACTTTTCAGGGAAGCTTCAGAACATGAAATTTTAACCTTCCACTATAGCAGAAAGGGTCTTTCTAGTAGTTGCACATCAAATCTAAACTGTCTGAAGTGTTTTTCCAAAGTTATTAACACTTTTATGTTTGGCGTTCCGAAACCCACCTTATCTCAGGCTGAAAAGCGTTTTTGTGCATTGTGCCATAACTTTTCAGGGAAGCTTCAGAACATGAAATTTTAACCTCCCACTATAGCAGAAAGGGTCTTTCTAGTAGTTGCACATCAAATCTAAACTGTCTGAAGTGTTTTTCCAAAGTTATCAACACTTTTATGTTTGGCGTTCCGAAACCCACCTTATCTCAGGCTGAAAAGCGTTTTTGTGCATTGTGCCATAACTTTTCAGGGAAGCTTCAGAACATGAAATTTTAACCTCCCACTATAGCAGAAAGGGTCTTTCTAGTAGGTGCACATCAAATCTAAGCTCTCTGAAGTGTTTTTCGAAAGTTATCAACACTTTTATGTTTGGCGTTCCGAAACCCACCTTATCTCAGGCTGAAAAGCGTTTTTGTGCATTGTGCCATAACTTTTCAGGAAAGCTTCAGAACATGAAATTTTAACCTCCCACTATAGCAGAAAGGGTCTTTCTAGTAGTTGCACATCAAATCTAAACTGTCTGAAGTGTTTTTCCAAAGTTATCAACACTTTTATGTTTGGCGTTCCGAAACCCACCTTATCTCAGGCTGAAAAGCGTTTTTACGCATTATGCCATAACTTTTCAGGGAAGCTTCAGAACATGAAATTTTAACCTCCCACTATAGCAGAAAGGGTCTTTCTAGTAGGTGCACATCAAATCTAAGCTCTCTGAAGTGTTTTTCGAAAGTTATCAACACTTTTATGTTTGGCGTTCCGAAACCCACCTTATCTCAGGCTGAAAAGCGTTTTTGTGCATTGTGCCATAACTTTTCAGGGAAGCTTCAGAACATGAAATTTTAACCTCCCACTATAGCAGAAAGGGTCTTTCTAGTAGTTGCACATCAAATCTAAACTGTCTGAAGTGTTTTTCCAAAGTTATCAACACTTTTATGTTTGGCGTTCCGAAACCCACCTTATCTCAGGCTGAAAAGCGTTTTTGTGCATTGTGCCATAACTTTTCAGGGAAGCTTCAGAACATGAAATTTTAACCTCCCACTATAGCAGAAAGGGTCTTTCTAGTAGTTGCACATCAAATCTAAGCTGTCTGAAGTGTTTTTCACAAGTTATCAACACTTTTATGTTTGGCGTTCCGAAACCCACCTTATCTCAGGCTGAAAAGCGTTTTTGTGCATTGTGCCATAACTTTTCAGGAAAGCTTCAGAACATGAAATTTTAACCTCCCACTATAGCAGAAAGGGTCTTTCTAGTAGTTGCACATCAAATCTAAACTGTCTGAAGTGTTTTTCCAAAGTTATCAACACTTTTATGTTTGGCGTTCCGAAACCCACCTTATCTCAGGCTGAAAAGCGTTTTTGTGCATTGTGCCATAACTTTTCAGGAAAGCTTCAGAACATGAAATTTTAACCTCCCACTATAGCAGAAAGGGTCTTTCTAGTAGTTGCACATCAAATCTAAGCTGTCTGAAGTGTTTTTCAAAAGTTATCAACACTTTTATGTTTGGCGTTCCGAAACCCACCTTATCTCAGGCTGAAAAGCGTTTTTGTGCATTGTGCCATAACTTTTAAGGAAAGCTTCAGAACATGAAATTTTAACCTCCCACTATAGCAGAAAGGGTCTTTCTAGTAGTTGCACATCAAATCTAAACTGTCTGAAGTGTTTTTCCAAAGTTATGAACACTTTTATGTTTGGCGTTCCGAAACCCACCTTATCTCAGGCTGAAAAGCGTTTTTACGCATTATGCCATAACTTTTCAGGGAAGCTTCAGAACATGAAATTTTAACCTCCCACTATAGCAGAAAGGGTCTTTCTAGTAGGTGCACATCAAATCTAAGCTCTCTGAAGTGTTTTTCGAAAGTTATCAACACTTTTATGTTTGGCGTTCCGAAACCCACCTTATCTCAGGCTGAAAAGCGTTTTTGTGCATTGTGCCATAACTTTTCAGGGAAGCTTCAGAACATGAAATTTTAACCTCCCACTATAGCAGAAAGGGTCTTTCTAGTAGTTGCACATCAAATCTAAACTGTCTGAAGTGTTTTTCCAAAGTTATCAACACTTTTATGTTTGGCGTTCCGAAACCCACCTTATCTCAGGCTGAAAAGCGTTTTTGTGCATTGTGCCATAACTTTTCAGGGAAGCTTCAGAACATGAAATTTTAACCTCCCACTATAGCAGAAAGGGTCTTTCTAGTAGTTGCACATCAAATCTAAGCTGACTGAAGTGTTTTTCACAAGTTATCAACACTTTTATGTTTGGCGTTCCGAAACCCACCTTATCTCAGGCTGAAAAGCGTTTTTGTGCATTGTGCCATAACTTTTAAGGAAAGCTTCAGAACATGAAATTTTAACCTCCCACTATAGCAGAAAGGGTCTTTCTAGTAGTTGCACATCAAATCTAAACTGTCTGAAGTGTTTTTCCAAAGTTATCAACACTTTTATGTTTGGCGTTCCGAAACCCACCTTATCTCAGGCTGAAAAGCGTTTTTGTGCATTGTGCCATAACTTTTCAGGAAAGCTTCAGAACATGAAATTTTAACCTCCCACTATAGCAGAAAGGGTCTTTCTAGTAGTTGCACATCAAATCTAAGCTGTCTGAACTGTTTTTCAAAAGTTATCAACACTTTTATGTTTGGCGTTCCGAAACCCACCTTATCTCAGGCTGAAAAGCGTTTTTGTGCATTGTGCCATAACTTTTAAGGAAAGCTTCAGAACATGAAATTTTAACCTCCCACTATAGCAGAAAGGGTCTTTCTAGTAGTTGCACATCAAATCTAAACTGTCTGAAGTGTTTTTCCAAAGTTATGAACACTTTTATGTTTGGCGTTCCGAAACCCACCTTATCTCAGGCTGAAAAGCGTTTTTACGCATTGTGCCATAACTTTTCAGGGAAGCTTCAGAACATGAAATTTTAACCTCCCACTATAGCAGAAAGGGTCTTTCTAGTAGGTGCACATCAAATCTAAGCTCTCTGAAGTGTTTTTCGAAAGTTATCAACACTTTTATGTTTGGCGTTCCGAAACCCACCTTATCTCAGGCTGAAAAGCGTTTTTGTGCATTGTGCCATAACTTTTCAGGGAAGCTTCAGAACATGAAATTTTAACCTCCCACTATAGCAGAAAGGGTCTTTCTAGTAGTTGCACATCAAATCTAAACTGTCTGAAGTGTTTTTCCAAAGTTATTAACACTTTTATGTTTGGCGTTCCGAAACCCACCTTATCTCAGGCTGAAAAGCGTTTTTGTGCATTGTGCCATAACTTTTCAGGGAAGCTTCAGAACATGAAATTTTAACCTCCCACTATAGCAGAAAGGGTCTTTCTAGTAGTTGCACATCAAATCTAAACTGTCTGAAGTGTTTTTCCAAAGTTATCAACACTTTTATGTTTGGCGTTCCGAAACCCACCTTATCTCAGGCTGAAAAGCGTTTTTGTGCATTGTGCCATAACTTTTCAGGGAAGCTTCAGAACATGAAATTTTAACCTCCCACTATAGCAGAAAGGGTCTTTCTAGTAGGTGCACATCAAATCTAAGCTCTCTGAAGTGTTTTTCGAAAGTTATCAACACTTTTATGTTTGGCGTTCCGAAACCCACCTTATCTCAGGCTGAAAAGCGTTTTTGTGCATTGTGCCATAACTTTTCAGGAAAGCTTCAGAACATGAAATTTTAACCTCCCACTATAGCAGAAAGGGTCTTTCTAGTAGTTGCACATCAAATCTAAACTGTCTGAAGTGTTTTTCCAAAGTTATCAACACTTTTATGTTTGGCGTTCCGAAACCCACCTTATCTCAGGCTGAAAAGCGTTTTTACGCATTGTGCCATAACTTTTCAGGGAAGCTTCAGAACATGAAATTTTAACCTCCCACTATAGCAGAAAGGGTCTTTCTAGTAGTTGCACATCAAATCTAAGCTCTCTGAAGTGTTTTTCGAAAGTTATCAACACTTTTATGTTTGGCGTTCCGAAACCCACCTTATCTCAGGCTGAAAAGCGTTTTTGTGCATTGTGCCATAACTTTTCAGGGAAGCTTCAGAACATGAAATTTTAACCTCCCACTATAGCAGAAAGGGTCTTTCTAGTAGTTGCACATCAAATCTAAGCTGTCTGAAGTGTTTTTCAAAAGTTATCAACACTTTTATGTTTGGCGTTCCGAAACCCACCTTATCTCAGGCTGAAAAGCGTTTTTACGCATTGTGCCATAACTTTTCAGGGAAGCTTCAGAACATGAAATTTTAACCTCCCACTATAGCAGAAAGGGTCTTTCTAGTAGGTGCACATCAAATCTAAGCTCTCTGAAGTGTTTTTCGAAAGTTATCAACACTTTTATGTTTGGCGTTCCGAAACCCACCTTATCTCAGGCTGAAAAGCGTTTTTGTGCATTATGCCATAACTTTTCAGGGAAGCTTCAGAACATGAAATTTTAACCTCCCACTATAGCAGAAAGGGTCTTTCTAGTAGTTGCACATCAAATCTAAACTGTCTGAAGTGTTTTTCCAAAGTTATTAACACTTTTATGTTTGGCGTTCCGAAACCCACCTTATCTCAGGCTGAAAAGCGTTTTTGTGCATTGTGCCATAACTTTTCAGGGAAGCTTCAGAACATGAAATTTTAACCTCCCACTATAGCAGAAAGGGTCTTTCTAGTAGTTGCACATCAAATCTAAACTGTCTGAAGTGTTTTTCCAAAGTTATCAACACTTTTATGTTTGGCGTTCCGAAACCCACCTTATCTCAGGCTGAAAAGCGTTTTTGTGCATTGTGCCATAACTTTTCAGGGAAGCTTCAGAACATGAAATTTTAACCTCCCACTATAGCAGAAAGGGTCTTTCTAGTAGGTGCACATCAAATCTAAGCTCTCTGAAGTGTTTTTCGAAAGTTATCAACACTTTTATGTTTGGCGTTCCGAAACCCACCTTATCTCAGGCTGAAAAGCGTTTTTGTGCATTGTGCCATAACTTTTCAGGGAAGCTTCAGAACATGAAATTTTAACCTCCCACTATAGCAGAAAGGGTCTTTCTAGTAGTTGCACATCAAATCTAAACTGTCTGAAGTGTTTTTCCAAAGTTATTAACACTTTTATGTTTGGCGTTCCGAAACCCACCTTATCTCAGGCTGAAAAGCGTTTTTGTGCATTGTGCCATAACTTTTCAGGGAAGCTTCAGAACATGAAATTTTAACCTCCCACTATAGCAGAAAGGGTCTTTCTAGTAGGTGCACATCAAATCTAAGCTCTCTGAAGTGTTTTTCGAAAGTTATCAACACTTTTATGTTTGGCGTTCCGAAACCCACCTTATCTCAGGCTGAAAAGCGTTTTTGTGCATTGTGCCATAACTTTTCAGGAAAGCTTCAGAACATGAAATTTTAACCTCCCACTATAGCAGAAAGGGTCTTTCTAGTAGTTGCACATCAAATCTAAACTGTCTGAAGTGTTTTTCCAAAGTTATCAACACTTTTATGTTTGGCGTTCCGAAACCCACCTTATCTCAGGCTGAAAAGCGTTTTTACGCATTGTGCCATAACTTTTCAGGGAAGCTTCAGAACATGAAATTTTAACCTCCCACTATAGCAGAAAGGGTCTTTCTAGTAGGTGCACATCAAATCTAAGCTCTCTGAAGTGTTTTTCGAAAGTTATCGACACTTTTATGTTTGGCGTTCCGAAACCCACCTTATCTCAGGCTGAAAAGCGTTTTTGTGCATTGTGCCATAACTTTTCAGGGAAGCTTCAGAACATGAAATTTTAACCTCCCACTATAGCAGAAAGGGTCTTTCTAGTAGTTGCACATCAAATCTAAACTGTCTGAAGTGTTTTTCCAAAGTTATCAACACTTTTATGTTTGGCGTTCCGAAACCCACCTTATCTCAGGCTGAAAAGCGTTTTTGTGCATTGTGCCATAACTTTTCAGGGAAGCTTCAGAACATGAAATTTTAACCTCCCACTATAGCAGAAAGGGTCTTTCTAGTAGGTGCACATCAAATCTAAGCTCTCTGAAGTGTTTTTCGAAAGTTATCAACACTTTTATGTTTGGCGTTCCGAAACCCACCTTATCTCAGGCTGAAAAGCGTTTTTGTGCATTGTGCCATAACTTTTCAGGAAAGCTTCAGAACATGAAATTTTAACCTCCCACTATAGCAGAAAGGGTCTTTCTAGTAGTTGCACATCAAATCTAAACTGTCTGAAGTGTTTTTCCAAAGTTATCAACACTTTTATGTTTGGCGTTCCGAAACCCACCTTATCTCAGGCTGAAAAGCGTTTTTACGCATTGTGCCATAACTTTTCAGGGAAGCTTCAGAACATGAAATTTTAACCTCCCACTATAGCAGAAAGGGTCTTTCTAGTAGGTGCACATCAAATCTAAGCTCTCTGAAGTGTTTTTCGAAAGTTATCGACACTTTTATGTTTGGCGTTCCGAAACCCACCTTATCTCAGGCTGAAAAGCGTTTTTGTGCATTGTGCCATAACTTTTCAGGGAAGCTTCAGAACATGAAATTTTAACCTCCCACTATAGCAGAAAGGGTCTTTCTAGTAGTTGCACATCAAATCTAAACTGTCTGAAGTGTTTTTCCAAAGTTATTAACACTTTTATGTTTGGCGTTCCGAAACCCACCTTATCTCAGGCTGAAAAGCGTTTTTGTGCATTGTGCCATAACTTTTCAGGGAAGCTTCAGAACATGAAATTTTAACCTCCCACTATAGCAGAAAGGGTCTTTCTAGTAGTTGCACATCAAATCTAAACTGTCTGAAGTGTTTTTCCAAAGTTATCAACACTTTTATGTTTGGCGTTCCGAAACCCACCTTATCTCAGGCTGAAAAGCGTTTTTGTGCATTGTGCCATAACTTTTCAGGAAAGCTTCAGAACATGAAATTTTAACCTCCCACTATAGCAGAAAGGGTCTTTCTAGTAGTTGCACATCAAATCTAAACTGTCTGAAGTGTTTTTCCAAAGTTATCAACACTTTTATGTTTGGCGTTCCGAAACCCACCTTATCTCAGGCTGAAAAGCGTTTTTACGCATTGTGCCATAACTTTTCAGGGAAGCTTCAGAACATGAAATTTTAACCTCCCACTATAGCAGAAAGGGTCTTTCTAGTAGGTGCACATCAAATCTAAGCTCTCTGAAGTGTTTTTCGAAAGTTATCGACACTTTTATGTTTGGCGTTCCGAAACCCACCTTATCTCAGGCTGAAAAGCGTTTTTGTGCATTGTGCCATAACTTTTCAGGGAAGCTTCAGAACATGAAATTTTAACCTCCCACTATAGCAGAAAGGGTCTTTCTAGTAGTTGCATATCAAATCTAAAATGTCTGAAGTGTTTTTCCAAAGTTATCAACACTTTTATGTTTGGCGTTCCGAAACCCACCTTATCTCAGGCTGAAAAGCGTTTTTGTGCATTGTGCCATAACTTTTCAGGGAAGCTTCAGAACATAAAATTTTAACCTCCCACTATAGCAGAAAGGGTCTTTCTAGTAGGTGCACATCAAATCTAAGCTCTCTGAAGTGTTTTTCGAAAGTTATCAACACTTTTATGTTTGGCGTTCCGAAACCCACCTTATCTCAGGCTGAAAAGCGTTTTTGTGCATTGTGCCATAACTTTTCAGGAAAGCTTCAGAACATGAAATTTTAACCTCCCACTATAGCAGAAAGGGTCTTTCTAGTAGTTGCACATCAAATCTAAACTGTCTGAAGTGTTTTTCCAAAGTTATCAACACTTTTATGTTTGGCGTTCCGAAACCCACCTTATCTCAGGCTGAAAAGCGTTTTTACGCATTGTGCCATAACTTTTCAGGGAAGCTTCAGAACATGAAATTTTAACCTCCCACTATAGCAGAAAGGGTCTTTCTAGTAGGTGCACATCAAATCTAAGCTCTCTGAAGTGTTTTTCGAAAGTTATCGACACTTTTATGTTTGGCGTTCCGAAACCCACCTTATCTCAGGCTGAAAAGCGTTTTTGTGCATTGTGCCATAACTTTTCAGGGAAGCTTCAGAACATGAAATTTTAACCTCCCACTATAGCAGAAAGGGTCTTTCTAGTAGTTGCACATCAAATCTAAACTGTCTGAAGTGTTTTTCCAAAGTTATTAACACTTTTATGTTTGGCGTTCCGAAACCCACCTTATCTCAGGCTGAAAAGCGTTTTTGTGCATTGTGCCATAACTTTTCAGGGAAGCTTCAGAACATGAAATTTTAACCTCCCACTATAGCAGAAAGGGTCTTTCTAGTAGTTGCACATCAAATCTAAACTGTCTGAAGTGTTTTTCCAAAGTTATCAACACTTTTATGTTTGGCGTTCCGAAACCCACCTTATCTCAGGCTGAAAAGCGTTTTTGTGCATTGTGCCATAACTTTTCAGGAAAGCTTCAGAACATGAAATTTTAACCTCCCACTATAGCAGAAAGGGTCTTTCTAGTAGTTGCACATCAAATCTAAACTGTCTGAAGTGTTTTTCCAAAGTTATCAACACTTTTATGTTTGGCGTTCCGAAACCCACCTTATCTCAGGCTGAAAAGCGTTTTTACGCATTGTGCCATAACTTTTCAGGGAAGCTTCAGAACATGAAATTTTAACCTCCCACTATAGCAGAAAGGGTCTTTCTAGTAGGTGCACATCAAATCTAAGCTCTCTGAAGTGTTTTTCGAAAGTTATCAACACTTTTATGTTTGGCGTTCCGAAACCCACCTTATCTCAGGCTGAAAAGCGTTTTTGTGCATTGTGCCATAACTTTTCAGGGAAGCTTCAGAACATGAAATTTTAACCTCCCACTATAGCAGAAAGGGTCTTTCTAGTAGTTGCACATCAAATCTAAACTGTCTGAAGTGTTTTTCCAAAGTTATCAACACTTTTATGTTTGGCGTTCCGAAACCCACCTTATCTCAGGCTGAAAAGCGTTTTTGTGCATTGTGCCATAACTTTTCAGGGAAGCTTCAGAACATGAAATTTTAACCTCCCACTATAGCAGAAAGGGTCTTTCTAGTAGGTGCACATCAAATCTAAGCTCTCTGAAGTGTTTTTCGAAAGTTATCAACACTTTTATGTTTGGCGTTCCGAAACCCACCTTATCTCAGGCTGAAAAGCGTTTTTGTGCATTGTGCCATAACTTTTCAGGAAAGCTTCAGAACATGAAATTTTAATCTCCCACTATAGCAGAAAGGGTCTTTCTAGTAGTTGCACATCAAATCTAAACTGTCTGAAGTGTTTTTCCAAAGTTATCAACACTTTTATGTTTGGCGTTCCGAAACCCACCTTATCTCAGGCTGAAAAGCGTTTTTACGCATTGTGCCATAACTTTTCAGGGAAGCTTCAGAACATGAAATTTTAACCTCCCACTATAGCAGAAAGGGTCTTTCTAGTAGGTGCACATCAAATCTAAGCTCTCTGAAGTGTTTTTCGAAAGTTATCAACACTTTTATGTTTGGCGTTCCGAAACCCACCTTATCTCAGGCTGAAAAGCGTTTTTGTGCATTGTGCCATAACTTTTCAGGGAAGCTTCAGAACATGAAATTTTAACCTCCCACTATAGCAGAAAGGGTCTTTCTAGTAGTTGCACATCAAATCTAAACTGTCTGAAGTGTTTTTCCAAAGTTATTAACACTTTTATGTTTGGCGTTCCGAAACCCACCTTATCTCAGGCTGAAAAGCGTTTTTGTGCATTGTGCCATAACTTTTCAGGGAAGCTTCAGAACATGAAATTTTAACCTCCCACTATAGCAGAAAGGGTCTTTCTAGTAGTTGCACATCAAATCTAAACTGTCTGAAGTGTTTTTCCAAAGTTATCAACACTTTTATGTTTGGCGTTCCGAAACCCACCTTATCTCAGGCTGAAAAGCGTTTTTGTGCATTGTGCCATAACTTTTCAGGGAAGCTTCAGAACATGAAATTTTAACCTACCACTATAGCAGAAAGGGTCTTTCTAGTAGGTGCACATCAAATCTAAGCTCTCTGAAGTGTTTTTCGAAAGTTATCAACACTTTTATGTTTGGCGTTCCGAAACCCACCTTATCTCAGGCTGAAAAGCGTTTTTGTGCATTGTGCCATAACTTTTCAGGAAAGCTTCAGAACATGAAATTTTAACCTCCCACTATAGCAGAAAGGGTCTTTCTAGTAGTTGCACATCAAATCTAAACTGTCTGAAGTGTTTTTCCAAAGTTATCAACACTTTTATGTTTGGCGTTCCGAAACCCACCTTATCTCAGGCTGAAAAGCGTTTTTACGCATTGTGCCATAACTTTTCAGGGAAGCTTCAGAACATGAAATTTTAACCTCCCACTATAGCAGAAAGGGTCTTTCTAGTAGGTGCACATCAAATCTAAGCTCTCTGAAGTGTTTTTCGAAAGTTATCAACACTTTTATGTTTGGCGTTCCGAAACCCACCTTATCTCAGGCTGAAAAGCGTTTTTGTGCATTGTGCCATAACTTTTCAGGAAAGCTTCAGAACATGAAATTTTAACCTCCCACTATAGCAGAAAGTGTCTTTCTAGTAGTTGCACATCAAATCTAAACTGTCTGAAGTGTTTTTCCAAAGTTATTAACACTTTTATGTTTGGCGTTCCGAAACCCACCTTATCTCAGGCTGAAAAGCGTTTTTGTGCATTGTGCCATAACTTTTCAGGGAAGCTTCAGAACATGAAATTTTAACCTCCCACTATAGCAGAAAGGGTCTTTCTAGTAGTTGCACATCAAATCTAAACTGCCTGAAGTGTTTTTCCAAAGTTATCAACACTTTTATGTTTGGCGTTCCGAAACCCACCTTATCTCAGGCTGAAAAGCGTTTTTGTGCATTGTGCAATAACTATTCAGGGAAGCTTCAGAACATGAAATTTTAACCTCCCACTATAGCAGAAAGGGTCTTTCTAGTAGTTGCACATCAAATCTAAACTGTCTGAAGTGTTTTTCCAAAGTTATCAACACTTTTATGTTTGGCGTTCCGAAACCCACCTTATCTCAGGCTGAAAAGCGTTTTTGTGCATTGTGCCATAACTTTTCAGGGAAGCTTCAGAACATGAAATTTTAACCTCCCACTATAGCAGAAAGGGTCTTTCTAGTAGTTGCACATCAAATCTAAACTGTCTGAAGTGTTTTTCCAAAGTTATCAACACTTTTATGTTTGGCGTTCCGAAACCCACCTTATCTCAGGCTGAAAAGCGTTTTTACGCATTGTGCCATAACTTTTCAGGGAAGCTTCAGAACATGAAATTTTAACCTCCCACTATAGCAGAAAGGGTCTTTCTAGTAGGTGCACATCAAATCTAAGCTCTCTGAAGTGTTTTTCGAAAGTTATCAACACTTTTATGTTTGGCGTTCCGAAACCCACCTTATCTCAGGCTGAAAAGCGTTTTTGTGCATTGTGCCATAACTTTTCAGGGAAGCTTCAGAACATGAAATTTTAACCTCCCACTATAGCAGAAAGGGTCTTTCTAGTAGTTGCACATCAAATCTAAACTGTCTGAAGTGTTTTTCCAAAGTTATTAACACTTTTATGTTTGGCGTTCCGAAACCCACCTTATCTCAGGCTGAAAAGCGTTTTTGTGCATTGTGCCATAACTTTTCAGGGAAGCTTCAGAACATGAAATTTTAACCTCCCACTATAGCAGAAAGGGTCTTTCTAGTAGGTGCACATCAAATCTAAACTGTCTGAAGTGTTTTTCCAAAGTTATCAACACTTTTATGTTTGGCGTTCCGAAACCCACCTTATCTCAGGCTGAAAAGCGTTTTTGTGCATTGTGCCATAACTTTTCAGGGAAGCTTCAGAACATGAAATTTTAACCTCCCACTATAGCAGAAAGGGTCTTTCTAGTAGGTGCACATCAAATCTAAGCTCTCTGAAGTGTTTTTCGAAAGTTATCAACACTTTTATGTTTGGCGTTCCGAAACCCACCTTATCTCAGGCTGAAAAGCGTTTTTGTGCATTGTGCCATAACTTTTCAGGAAAGCTTCAGAACATGAAATTTTAATCTCCCACTATAGCAGAAAGGGTCTTTCTAGTAGTTGCACATCAAATCTAAACTGTCTGAAGTGTTTTTCCAAAGTTATCAACACTTTTATGTTTGGCGTTCCGAAACCCACCTTATCTCAGGCTGAAAAGCGTTTTTACGCATTGTGCCATAACTTTTCAGGGAAGCTTCAGAACATGAAATTTTAACCTCCCACTATAGCAGAAAGGGTCTTTCTAGTAGGTGCACATCAAATCTAAGCTCTCTGAAGTGTTTTTCGAAAGTTATCAACACTTTTATGTTTGGCGTTCCGAAACCCACCTTATCTCAGGCTGAAAAGCGTTTTTGTGCATTGTGCCATAACTTTTCAGGAAAGCTTCAGAACATGAAATTTTAACCTCCCACTATAGCAGAAAGGGTCTTTCTAGTAGGTGCACATCAAATCTAAGCTCTCTGAAGTGTTTTTCGAAAGTTATCAACACTTTTATGTTTGGCGTTCCGAAACCCACCTTATCTCAGGCTGAAAAGCGTTTTTGTGCATTGTGCCATAACTTTTCAGGGAAGCTTCAGAACATGAAATTTTAACCTCCCACTATAGCAGAAAGGGTCTTTCTAGTAGTTGCACATCAAATCTAAACTGTCTGAAGTGTTTTTCAAAAGTTATCAACACTTTTATGTTTGGCGTTCCTAAACCCACCTTATCTCAGGCTGAAAAGCGTTTTTGTGCATTGTGCCATAACTTTTCAGGAAAGCTTCAGAACATGAAATTTTAACCTCCCACTATAGCAGAAAGGGTCTTTCTAGTAGTTGCACATCAAATCTAAACTGTCTGAAGTGTTTTTCCAAAGTTATCAACACTTTTATGTTTGGCGTTCCGAAACCCACCTTATCTCAGGCTGAAAAGCGTTTTTACGCATTGTGCCATAACTTTTCAGGGAAGCTTCAGAACATGAAATTTTAACCTCCCACTATAGCAGAAAGGGTCTTTCTAGTAGGTGCACATCAAATCTAAGCTCTCTGAAGTGTTTTTCGAAAGTTATCAACACTTTTATGTTTGGCGTTCCGAAACCCACCTTATCTCAGGCTGAAAAGCGTTTTTGTGCATTGTGCCATAACTTTTCAGGGAAGCTTCAGAACATGAAATTTTAACCTCCCACTATAGCAGAAAGGGTCTTTCTAGTAGTTGCACATCAAATCTAAACTGTCTGAAGTGTTTTTCCAAAGTTATCAACACTTTTATGTTTGGCGTTCCGAAACCCACCTTATCTCAGGCTGAAAAGCGTTTTTGTGCATTGTGCCATAACTTTTCAGGGAAGCTTCAGAACATGAAATTTTAACCTCCCACTATAGCAGAAAGGGTCTTTCTAGTAGTTGCACATCAAATCTAAGCTGTCTGAAGTGTTTTTCAAAAGTTATCAACACTTTTATGTTTGGCGTTCCGAAACCCACCTTATCTCAGGCTGAAAAGCGTTTTTGTGCATTGTGCCATAACTTTTCAGGAAAGCTTCAGAACATGAAATTTTAACCTCCCACTATAGCAGAAAGGGTCTTTCTAGTAGTTGCACATCAAATCTAAACTGTCTGAAGTGTTTTTCCAAAGTTATCAACACTTTTATGTTTGGCGTTCCGAAACCCACCTTATCTCAGGCTGAAAAGCGTTTTTGTGCATTGTGCCATAACTTTTCAGGAAAGCTTCAGAACATGAAATTTTAACCTCCCACTATAGCAGAAAGGGTCTTTCTAGTAGTTGCACATCAAATCTAAGCTGTCTGAAGTGTTTTTCAAAAGTTATCAACACTTTTATGTTTGGCGTTCCGAAACCCACCTTATCTCAGGCTGAAAAGCGTTTTTGTGCATTGTGCCATAACTTTTCAGGAAAGCTTCAGAACATGAAATTTTAACCTCCCACTATAGCAGAAAGGGTCTTTCTAGTAGTTGCACATCAAATCTAAACTGTCTGAAGTGTTTTTCCAAAGTTATCAACACTTTTATGTTTGGCGTTCCGAAACCCACCTTATCTCAGGCTGAAAAGCGTTTTTACGCATTGTGCCATAACTTTTCAGGGAAGCTTCAGAACATGAAATTTTAACCTCCCACTATAGCAGAAAGGGTCTTTCTAGTAGGTGCACATCAAATCTAAGCTCTCTGAAGTGTTTTTCGAAAGTTATCAACACTTTTATGTTTGGCGTTCCGAAACCCACCTTATCTCAGGCTGAAAAGCGTTTTTGTGCATTGTGCCATAACTTTTCAGGGAAGCTTCAGAACATGAAATTTTAACCTCCCACTATAGCAGAAAGGGTCTTTCTAGTAGTTGCACATCAAATCTAAACTGTCTGAAGTGTTTTTCCAAAGTTATTAACACTTTTATGTTTGGCGTTCCGAAACCCACCTTATCTCAGGCTGAAAAGCGTTTTTGTGCATTGTGCCATAACTTTTCAGGGAAGCTTCAGAACATGAAATTTTAACCTCCCACTATAGCAGAAAGGGTCTTTCTAGTAGTTGCACATCAAATCTAAACTGTCTGAAGTGTTTTTCCAAAGTTATCAACACTTTTATGTTTGGCGTTCCGAAACCCACCTTATCTCAGGCTGAAAAGCGTTTTTGTGCATTGTGCCATAACTTTTCAGGAAAGCTTCAGAACATGAAATTTTAACCTCCCACTATAGCAGAAAGGGTCTTTCTAGTAGTTGCACATCAAATCTAAACTGTCTGAAGTGTTTTTCCAAAGTTATCAACACTTTTATGTTTGGCGTTCCGAAACCCACCTTATCTCAGGCTGAAAAGCGTTTTTACGCATTGTGCCATAACTTTTCAGGGAAGCTTCAGAACATGAAATTTTAACCTCCCACTATAGCAGAAAGGGTCTTTCTAGTAGGTGCACATCAAATCTAAGCTCTCTGAAGTGTTTTTCGAAAGTTATCAACACTTTTATGTTTGGCGTTCCGAAACCCACCTTATCTCAGGCTGAAAAGCGTTTTTGTGCATTGTGCCATAACTTTTCAGGGAAGCTTCAGAACATGAAATTTTAACCTCCCACTATAGCAGAAAGGGTCTTTCTAGTAGTTGCACATCAAATCTAAACTGTCTGAAGTGTTTTTCCAAAGTTATCAACACTTTTATGTTTGGCGTTCCGAAACCCACCTTATCTCAGGCTGAAAAGCGTTTTTGTGCATTGTGCCATAACTTTTCAGGGAAGCTTCAGAACATGAAATTTTAACCTCCCACTATAGCAGAAAGGGTCTTTCTAGTAGGTGCACATCAAATCTAAGCTCTCTGAAGTGTTTTTCGAAAGTTATCAACACTTTTATGTTTGGCGTTCCGAAACCCACCTTATCTCAGGCTGAAAAGCGTTTTTGTGCATTGTGCCATAACTTTTCAGGAAAGCTTCAGAACATGAAATTTTAATCTCCCACTATAGCAGAAAGGGTCTTTCTAGTAGTTGCACATCAAATCTAAACTGTCTGAAGTGTTTTTCCAAAGTTATCAACACTTTTATGTTTGGCGTTCCGAAACCCACCTTATCTCAGGCTGAAAAGCGTTTTTACGCATTGTGCCATAACTTTTCAGGGAAGCTTCAGAACATGAAATTTTAACCTCCCACTATAGCAGAAAGGGTCTTTCTAGTAGGTGCACATCAAATCTAAGCTCTCTGAAGTGTTTTTCGAAAGTTATCAACACTTTTATGTTTGGCGTTCCGAAACCCACCTTATCTCAGGCTGAAAAGCGTTTTTGTGCATTGTGCCATAACTTTTCAGGGAAGCTTCAGAACATGAAATTTTAACCTCCCACTATAGCAGAAAGGGTCTTTCTAGTAGTTGCACATCAAATCTAAACTGTCTGAAGTGTTTTTCCAAAGTTATTAACACTTTTATGTTTGGCGTTCCGAAACCCACCTTATCTCAGGCTGAAAAGCGTTTTTGTGCATTGTGCCATAACTTTTCAGGGAAGCTTCAGAACATGAAATTTTAACCTCCCACTATAGCAGAAAGGGTCTTTCTAGTAGTTGCACATCAAAGCTAAACTGTCTGAAGTGTTTTTCCAAAGTTATCAACACTTTTATGTTTGGCGTTCCGAAACCCACCTTATCTCAGGCTGAAAAGCGTTTTTGTGCATTGTGCCATAACTTTTCAGGGAAGCTTCAGAACATGAAATTTTAACCTACCACTATAGCAGAAAGGGTCTTTCTAGTAGGTGCACATCAAATCTAAGCTCTCTGAAGTGTTTTTCGAAAGTTATCAACACTTTTATGTTTGGCGTTCCGAAACCCACCTTATCTCAGGCTGAAAAGCGTTTTTGTGCATTGTGCCATAACTTTTCAGGAAAGCTTCAGAACATGAAATTTTAACCTCCCACTATAGCAGAAAGGGTCTTTCTAGTAGTTGCACATCAAATCTAAACTGTCTGAAGTGTTTTTCCAAAGTTATCAACACTTTTATGTTTGGCGTTCCGAAACCCACCTTATCTCAGGCTGAAAAGCGTTTTTGTGCATTGTGCCATAACTTTTCAGGAAAGCTTCAGAACATGAAATTTTAACCTCCCACTATAGCAGAAAGGGTCTTTCTAGTAGTTGCACATCAAATCTAAGCTGTCTGAAGTGTTTTTCAAAAGTTATCAACACTTTTATGTTTGGCGTTCCGAAACCCACCTTATCTCAGGCTGAAAAGCGTTTTTGTGCATTGTGCCATAACTTTTCAGGAAAGCTTCAGAACATGAAATTTTAACCTCCCACTATAGCAGAAAGGGTCTTTCTAGTAGTTGCACATCAAATCTAAACTGTCTGAAGTGTTTTTCCAAAGTTATCAACACTTTTATGTTTGGCGTTCCGAAACCCACCTTATCTCAGGCTGAAAAGCGTTTTTACGCATTGTGCCATAACTTTTCAGGGAAGCTTCAGAACATGAAATTTTAACCTCCCACTATAGCAGAAAGGGTCTTTCTAGTAGGTGCACATCAAATCTAAGCTCTCTGAAGTGTTTTTCGAAAGTTATCAACACTTTTATGTTTGGCGTTCCGAAACCCACCTTATCTCAGGCTGAAAAGCGTTTTTGTGCATTGTGCCATAACTTTTCAGGGAAGCTTCAGAACATGAAATTTTAACCTCCCACTATAGCAGAAAGGGTCTTTCTAGTAGTTGCACATCAAATCTAAACTGTCTGAAGTGTTTTTCCAAAGTTATTAACACTTTTATGTTTGGCGTTCCGAAACCCACCTTATCTCAGGCTGAAAAGCGTTTTTGTGCATTGTGCCATAACTTTTCAGGGAAGCTTCAGAACATGAAATTTTAACCTCCCACTATAGCAGAAAGGGTCTTTCTAGTAGTTGCACATCAAATCTAAACTGTCTGAAGTGTTTTTCCAAAGTTATCAACACTTTTATGTTTGGCGTTCCGAAACCCACCTTATCTCAGGCTGAAAAGCGTTTTTGTGCATTGTGCCATAACTTTTCAGGAAAGCTTCAGAACATGAAATTTTAACCTCCCACTATAGCAGAAAGGGTCTTTCTAGTAGTTGCACATCAAATCTAAACTGTCTGAAGTGTTTTTCCAAAGTTATCAACACTTTTATGTTTGGCGTTCCGAAACCCACCTTATCTCAGGCTGAAAAGCGTTTTTACGCATTGTGCCATAACTTTTCAGGGAAGCTTCAGAACATGAAATTTTAACCTCCCACTATAGCAGAAAGGGTCTTTCTAGTAGGTGCACATCAAATCTAAGCTCTCTGAAGTGTTTTTCGAAAGTTATCAACACTTTTATGTTTGGCGTTCCGAAACCCACCTTATCTCAGGCTGAAAAGCGTTTTTGTGCATTGTGCCATAACTTTTCAGGGAAGCTTCAGAACATGAAATTTTAACCTCCCACTATAGCAGAAAGGGTCTTTCTAGTAGTTGCACATCAAATCTAAACTGTCTGAAGTGTTTTTCCAAAGTTATCAACACTTTTATGTTTGGCGTTCCGAAACCCACCTTATCTCAGGCTGAAAAGCGTTTTTGTGCATTGTGCCATAACTTTTCAGGGAAGCTTCAGAACATGAAATTTTAACCTCCCACTATAGCAGAAAGGGTCTTTCTAGTAGGTGCACATCAAATCTAAGCTCTCTGAAGTGTTTTTCGAAAGTTATCAACACTTTTATGTTTGGCGTTCCGAAACCCACCTTATCTCAGGCTGAAAAGCGTTTTTGTGCATTGTGCCATAACTTTTCAGGAAAGCTTCAGAACATGAAATTTTAATCTCCCACTATAGCAGAAAGGGTCTTTCTAGTAGTTGCACATCAAATCTAAACTGTCTGAAGTGTTTTTCCAAAGTTATCAACACTTTTATGTTTGGCGTTCCGAAACCCACCTTATCTCAGGCTGAAAAGCGTTTTTACGCATTGTGCCATAACTTTTCAGGGAAGCTTCAGAACATGAAATTTTAACCTCCCACTATAGCAGAAAGGGTCTTTCTAGTAGGTGCACATCAAATCTAAGCTCTCTGAAGTGTTTTTCGAAAGTTATCAACACTTTTATGTTTGGCGTTCCGAAACCCACCTTATCTCAGGCTGAAAAGCGTTTTTGTGCATTGTGCCATAACTTTTCAGGGAAGCTTCAGAACATGAAATTTTAACCTCCCACTATAGCAGAAAGGGTCTTTCTAGTAGTTGCACATCAAATCTAAACTGTCTGAAGTGTTTTTCCAAAGTTATTAACACTTTTATGTTTGGCGTTCCGAAACCCACCTTATCTCAGGCTGAAAAGCGTTTTTGTGCATTGTGCCATAACTTTTCAGGGAAGCTTCAGAACATGAAATTTTAACCTCCCACTATAGCAGAAAGGGTCTTTCTAGTAGTTGCACATCAAATCTAAACTGTCTGAAGTGTTTTTCCAAAGTTATCAACACTTTTATGTTTGGCGTTCCGAAACCCACCTTATCTCAGGCTGAAAAGCGTTTTTGTGCATTGTGCCATAACTTTTCAGGGAAGCTTCAGAACATGAAATTTTAACCTACCACTATAGCAGAAAGGGTCTTTCTAGTAGGTGCACATCAAATCTAAGCTCTCTGAAGTGTTTTTCGAAAGTTATCAACACTTTTATGTTTGGCGTTCCGAAACCCACCTTATCTCAGGCTGAAAAGCGTTTTTGTGCATTGTGCCATAACTTTTCAGGAAAGCTTCAGAACATGAAATTTTAACCTCCCACTATAGCAGAAAGGGTCTTTCTAGTAGTTGCACATCAAATCTAAACTGTCTGAAGTGTTTTTCCAAAGTTATCAACACTTTTATGTTTGGCGTTCCGAAACCCACCTTATCTCAGGCTGAAAAGCGTTTTTACGCATTGTGCCATAACTTTTCAGGGAAGCTTCAGAACATGAAATTTTAACCTCCCACTATAGCAGAAAGGGTCTTTCTAGTAGGTGCACATCAAATCTAAGCTCTCTGAAGTGTTTTTCGAAAGTTATCAACACTTTTATGTTTGGCGTTCCGAAACCCACCTTATCTCAGGCTGAAAAGCGTTTTTGTGCATTGTGCCATAACTTTTCAGGAAAGCTTCAGAACATGAAATTTTAACCTCCCACTATAGCAGAAAGTGTCTTTCTAGTAGTTGCACATCAAATCTAAACTGTCTGAAGTGTTTTTCCAAAGTTATTAACACTTTTATGTTTGGCGTTCCGAAACCCACCTTATCTCAGGCTGAAAAGCGTTTTTGTGCATTGTGCCATAACTTTTCAGGGAAGCTTCAGAACATGAAATTTTAACCTCCCACTATAGCAGAAAGGGTCTTTCTAGTAGTTGCACATCAAATCTAAACTGCCTGAAGTGTTTTTCCAAAGTTATCAACACTTTTATGTTTGGCGTTCCGAAACCCACCTTATCTCAGGCTGAAAAGCGTTTTTGTGCATTGTGCCATAACTTTTCAGGGAAGCTTCAGAACATGAAATTTTAACCTCCCACTATAGCAGAAAGGGTCTTTCTAGTAGTTGCACATCAAATCTAAACTGTCTGAAGTGTTTTTCCAAAGTTATCAACACTTTTATGTTTGGCGTTCCGAAACCCACCTTATCTCAGGCTGAAAAGCGTTTTTGTGCATTGTGCCATAACTTTTCAGGGAAGCTTCAGAACATGAAATTTTAACCTCCCACTATAGCAGAAAGGGTCTTTCTAGTAGTTGCACATCAAATCTAAACTGTCTGAAGTGTTTTTCCAAAGTTATCAACACTTTTATGTTTGGCGTTCCGAAACCCACCTTATCTCAGGCTGAAAAGCGTTTTTACGCATTGTGCCATAACTTTTCAGGGAAGCTTCAGAACATGAAATTTTAACCTCCCACTATAGCAGAAAGGGTCTTTCTAGTAGGTGCACATCAAATCTAAGCTCTCTGAAGTGTTTTTCGAAAGTTATCAACACTTTTATGTTTGGCGTTCCGAAACCCACCTTATCTCAGGCTGAAAAGCGTTTTTGTGCATTGTGCCATAACTTTTCAGGGAAGCTTCAGAACATGAAATTTTAACCTCCCACTATAGCAGAAAGGGTCTTTCTAGTAGTTGCACATCAAATCAAAACTGTCTGAAGTGTTTTTCCAAAGTTATTAACACTTTTATGTTTGGCGTTCCGAAACCCACCTTATCTCAGGCTGAAAAGCGTTTTTGTGCATTGTGCCATAACTTTTCAGGGAAGCTTCAGAACATGAAATTTTAACCTCCCACTATAGCAGAAAGGGTCTTTCTAGTAGTTGCACATCAAATCTAAACTGTCTGAAGTGTTTTTCCAAAGTTATCAACACTTTTATGTTTGGCGTTCCGAAACCCACCTTATCTCAGGCTGAAAAGCGTTTTTGTGCATTGTGCCATAACTTTTCAGGGAAGCTTCAGAACATGAAATTTTAACCTCCCACTATAGCAGAAAGGGTCTTTCTAGTAGGTGCACATCAAATCTAAGCTCTCTGAAGTGTTTTTCGAAAGTTATCAACACTTTTATGTTTGGCGTTCCGAAACCCACCTTATCTCAGGCTGAAAAGCGTTTTTGTGCATTGTGCCATAACTTTTCAGGAAAGCTTCAGAACATGAAATTTTAACCTCCCACTATAGCAGAAAGGGTCTTTCTAGTAGTTGCACATCAAATCTAAACTGTCTGAAGTGTTTTTCCAAAGTTATCAACACTTTTATGTTTGGCGTTCCGAAACCCACCTTATCTCAGGCTGAAAAGCGTTTTTACGCATTGTGCCATAACTTTTCAGGGAAGCTTCAGAACATGAAATTTTAACCTCCCACTATAGCAGAAAGGGTCTTTCTAGTAGGTGCACATCAAATCTAAGCTCTCTGAAGTGTTTTTCGAAAGTTATCAACACTTTTATGTTTGGCGTTCCGAAACCCACCTTATCTCAGGCTGAAAAGCGTTTTTGTGCATTGTGCCATAACTTTTCAGGAAAGCTTCAGAACATGAAATTTTAACCTCCCACTATAGCAGAAAGGGTCTTTCTAGTAGGTGCACATCAAATCTAAGCTCTCTGAAGTGTTTTTCGAAAGTTATCAACACTTTTATGTTTGGCGTTCCGAAACCCACCTTATCTCAGGCTGAAAAGCGTTTTTGTGCATTGTGCCATAACTTTTCAGGGAAGCTTCAGAACATGAAATTTTAACCTCCCACTATAGCAGAAAGGGTCTTTCTAGTAGTTGCACATCAAATCTAAACTGTCTGAAGTGTTTTTCAAAAGTTATCAACACTTTTATGTTTGGCGTTCCTAAACCCACCTTATCTCAGGCTGAAAAGCGTTTTTGTGCATTGTGCCATAACTTTTCAGGAAAGCTTCAGAACATGAAATTTTAACCTCCCACTATAGCAGAAAGGGTCTTTCTAGTAGTTGCACATCAAATCTAAACTGTCTGAAGTGTTTTTCCAAAGTTATCAACACTTTTATGTTTGGCGTTCCGAAACCCACCTTATCTCAGGCTGAAAAGCGTTTTTACGCATTGTGCCATAACTTTTCAGGGAAGCTTCAGAACATGAAATTTTAACCTCCCACTATAGCAGAAAGGGTCTTTCTAGTAGGTGCACATCAAATCTAAGCTCTCTGAAGTGTTTTTCGAAAGTTATCAACACTTTTATGTTTGGCGTTCCGAAACCCACCTTATCTCAGGCTGAAAAGCGTTTTTGTGCATTGTGCCATAACTTTTCAGGAAAGCTTCAGAACATGAAATTTTAACCTCCCACTATAGCAGAAAGGGTCTTTCTAGTAGGTGCACATCAAATCTAAGCTCTCTGAAGTGTTTTTCGAAAGTTATCAACACTTTTATGTTTGGCGTTCCGAAACCCACCTTATCTCAGGCTGAAAAGCGTTTTTGTGCATTGTGCCATAACTTTTCAGGGAAGCTTCAGAACATGAAATTTTAACCTCCCACTATAGCAGAAAGGGTCTTTCTAGTAGTTGCACATCAAATCTAAACTGTCTGAAGTGTTTTTCAAAAGTTATCAACACTTTTATGTTTGGCGTTCCTAAACCCACCTTATCTCAGGCTGAAAAGCGTTTTTGTGCATTGTGCCATAACTTTTCAGGAAAGCTTCAGAACATGAAATTTTAACCTCCCACTATAGCAGAAAGGGTCTTTCTAGTAGTTGCACATCAAATCTAAACTGTCTGAAGTGTTTTTCCAAAGTTATCAACACTTTTATGTTTGGCGTTCCGAAACCCACCTTATCTCAGGCTGAAAAGCGTTTTTACGCATTGTGCCATAACTTTTCAGGGAAGCTTCAGAACATGAAATTTTAACCTCCCACTATAGCAGAAAGGGTCTTTCTAGTAGGTGCACATCAAATCTAAGCTCTCTGAAGTGTTTTTCGAAAGTTATCAACACTTTTATGTTTGGCGTTCCGAAACCCACCTTATCTCAGGCTGAAAAGCGTTTTTGTGCATTGTGCCATAACTTTTCAGGAAAGCTTCAGAACATGAAATTTTAACCTCCCACTATAGCAGAAAGGGTCTTTCTAGTAGGTGCACATCAAATCTAAGCTCTCTGAAGTGTTTTTCGAAAGTTATCAACACTTTTATGTTTGGCGTTCCGAAACCCACCTTATCTCAGGCTGAAAAGCGTTTTTGTGCATTGTGCCATAACTTTTCAGGGAAGCTTCAGAACATGAAATTTTAACCTCCCACTATAGCAGAAAGGGTCTTTCTAGTAGTTGCACATCAAATCTAAACTGTCTGAAGTGTTTTTCAAAAGTTATCAACACTTTTATGTTTGGCGTTCCTAAACCCACCTTATCTCAGGCTGAAAAGCGTTTTTGTGCATTGTGCCATAACTTTTCAGGAAAGCTTCAGAACATGAAATTTTAACCTCCCACTATAGCAGAAAGGGTCTTTCTAGTAGTTGCACATCAAATCTAAACTGTCTGAAGTGTTTTTCCAAAGTTATCAACACTTTTATGTTTGGCGTTCCGAAACCCACCTTATCTCAGGCTGAAAAGCGTTTTTACGCATTGTGCCATAACTTTTCAGGGAAGCTTCAGAAC
Source organism: Synchiropus splendidus (assembly GCF_027744825.2). Classification (NCBI taxonomy): domain Eukaryota; kingdom Metazoa; phylum Chordata; class Actinopteri; order Syngnathiformes; family Callionymidae; genus Synchiropus; species Synchiropus splendidus. The sequence continues at coordinate 43,039,619 of NC_071335.1, read as the reverse complement.
ATGAAATTTTAACCTCCCACTATAGCAGAAAGGGTCTTTCTAGTAGGTGCACATCAAATCTAAGCTCTCTGAAGTGTTTTTCGAAAGTTATCAACACTTTTATGTTTGGCGTTCCGAAACCCACCTTATCTCAGGCTGAAAAGCGTTTTTGTGCATTGTGCCATAACTTTTCAGGGAAGCTTCAGAACATGAAATTTTAACCTCCCACTATAGCAGAAAGGGTCTTTCTAGTAGTTGCACATCAAATCTAAACTGTCTGAAGTGTTTTTCCAAAGTTATCAACACTTTTATGTTTGGCGTTCCGAAACCCACCTTATCTCAGGCTGAAAAGCGTTTTTGTGCATTGTGCCATAACTTTTCAGGGAAGCTTCAGAACATGAAATTTTAACCTCCCACTATAGCAGAAAGGGTCTTTCTAGTAGTTGCACATCAAATCTAAGCTGTCTGAAGTGTTTTTCAAAAGTTATCAACACTTTTATGTTTGGCGTTCCGAAACCCACCTTATCTCAGGCTGAAAAGCGTTTTTGTGCATTGTGCCATAACTTTTCAGGAAAGCTTCAGAACATGAAATTTTAACCTCCCACTATAGCAGAAAGGGTCTTTCTAGTAGTTGCACATCAAATCTAAACTGTCTGAAGTGTTTTTCCAAAGTTATCAACACTTTTATGTTTGGCGTTCCGAAACCCACCTTATCTCAGGCTGAAAAGCGTTTTTGTGCATTGTGCCATAACTTTTCAGGAAAGCTTCAGAACATGAAATTTTAACCTCCCACTATAGCAGAAAGGGTCTTTCTAGTAGTTGCACATCAAATCTAAGCTGTCTGAAGTGTTTTTCAAAAGTTATCAACACTTTTATGTTTGGCGTTCCGAAACCCACCTTATCTCAGGCTGAAAAGCGTTTTTGTGCATTGTGCCATAACTTTTCAGGAAAGCTTCAGAACATGAAATTTTAACCTCCCACTATAGCAGAAAGGGTCTTTCTAGTAGTTGCACATCAAATCTAAACTGTCTGAAGTGTTTTTCCAAAGTTATCAACACTTTTATGTTTGGCGTTCCGAAACCCACCTTATCTCAGGCTGAAAAGCGTTTTTACGCATTGTGCCATAACTTTTCAGGGAAGCTTCAGAACATGAAATTTTAACCTCCCACTATAGCAGAAAGGGTCTTTCTAGTAGGTGCACATCAAATCTAAGCTCTCTGAAGTGTTTTTCGAAAGTTATCAACACTTTTATGTTTGGCGTTCCGAAACCCACCTTATCTCAGGCTGAAAAGCGTTTTTGTGCATTGTGCCATAACTTTTCAGGGAAGCTTCAGAACATGAAATTTTAACCTCCCACTATAGCAGAAAGGGTCTTTCTAGTAGTTGCACATCAAATCTAAACTGTATGAAGTGTTTTTCCAAAGTTATTAACACTTTTATGTTTGGCGTTCCGAAACCCACCTTATCTCAGGCTGAAAAGCGTTTTTGTGCATTGTGCCATAACTTTTCAGGGAAGCTTCAGAACATGAAATTTTAACCTCCCACTATAGCAGAAAGGGTCTTTCTAGTAGTTGCACATCAAATCTAAACTGTCTGAAGTGTTTTTCCAAAGTTATCAACACTTTTATGTTTGGCGTTCCGAAACCCACCTTATCTCAGGCTGAAAAGCGTTTTTGTGCATTGTGCCATAACTTTTCAGGGAAGCTTCAGAACATGAAATTTTAACCTCCCACTATAGCAGAAAGGGTCTTTCTAGTAGGTGCACATCAAATCTAAGCTCTCTGAAGTGTTTTTCGAAAGTTATCAACACTTTTATGTTTGGCGTTCCGAAACCCACCTTATCTCAGGCTGAAAAGCGTTTTTGTGCATTGTGCCATAACTTTTCAGGGAAGCTTCAGAACATGAAATTTTAACCTCCCACTATAGCAGAAAGGGTCTTTCTAGTAGGTGCACATCAAATCTAAGCTCTCTGAAGTGTTTTTCGAAAGTTATCAACACTTTTATGTTTGGCGTTCCGAAACCCACCTTATCTCAGGCTGAAAAGCGTTTTTGTGCATTGTGCCATAACTTTTCAGGGAAGCTTCAGAACATGAAATTTTAACCTCCCACTATAGCAGAAAGGGTCTTTCTAGTAGTTGCACATCAAATCTAAGCTGTCTGAAGTGTTTTTCAAAAGTTATCAACACTTTTATGTTTGGCGTTCCGAAACCCACCTTATCTCAGGCTGAAAAGCGTTTTTGTGCATTGTGCCATAACTTTTCAGGAAAGCTTCAGAACATGAAATTTTAACCTCCCACTATAGCAGAAAGGGTCTTTCTAGTAGTTGCACATCAAATCTAAACTGTCTGAAGTGTTTTTCCAAAGTTATCAACACTTTTATGTTTGGCGTTCCGAAACCCACCTTATCTCAGGCTGAAAAGCGTTTTTGTGCATTGTGCCATAACTTTTCAGGAAAGCTTCAGAACATGAAATTTTAACCTCCCACTATAGCAGAAAGGGTCTTTCTAGTAGTTGCACATCAAATCTAAGCTGTCTGAAGTGTTTTTCAAAAGTTATCAACACTTTTATGTTTGGCGTTCCGAAACCCACCTTATCTCAGGCTGAAAAGCGTTTTTGTGCATTGTGCCATAACTTTTCAGGAAAGCTTCAGAACATGAAATTTTAACCTCCCACTATAGCAGAAAGGGTCTTTCTAGTAGTTGCACATCAAATCTAAACTGTCTGAAGTGTTTTTCCAAAGTTATCAACACTTTTATGTTTGGCGTTCCGAAACCCACCTTATCTCAGGCTGAAAAGCGTTTTTACGCATTGTGCCATAACTTTTCAGGGAAGCTTCAGAACATGAAATTTTAACCTCCCACTATAGCAGAAAGGGTCTTTCTAGTAGGTGCACATCAAATCTAAGCTCTCTGAAGTGTTTTTCGAAAGTTATCAACACTTTTATGTTTGGCGTTCCGAAACCCACCTTATCTCAGGCTGAAAAGCGTTTTTGTGCATTGTGCCATAACTTTTCAGGAAAGCTTCAGAACATGAAATTTTAACCTCCCACTATAGCAGAAAGGGTCTTTCTAGTAGGTGCACATCAAATCTAAGCTCTCTGAAGTGTTTTTCGAAAGTTATCAACACTTTTATGTTTGGCGTTCCGAAACCCACCTTATCTCAGGCTGAAAAGCGTTTTTGTGCATTGTGCCATAACTTTTCAGGGAAGCTTCAGAACATGAAATTTTAACCTCCCACTATAGCAGAAAGGGTCTTTCTAGTAGTTGCACATCAAATCTAAACTGTCTGAAGTGTTTTTCAAAAGTTATCAACACTTTTATGTTTGGCGTTCCTAAACCCACCTTATCTCAGGCTGAAAAGCGTTTTTGTGCATTGTGCCATAACTTTTCAGGAAAGCTTCAGAACATGAAATTTTAACCTCCCACTATAGCAGAAAGGGTCTTTCTAGTAGTTGCACATCAAATCTAAACTGTCTGAAGTGTTTTTCCAAAGTTATCAACACTTTTATGTTTGGCGTTCCGAAACCCACCTTATCTCAGGCTGAAAAGCGTTTTTACGCATTGTGCCATAACTTTTCAGGGAAGCTTCAGAACATGAAATTTTAACCTCCCACTATAGCAGAAAGGGTCTTTCTAGTAGGTGCACATCAAATCTAAGCTCTCTGAAGTGTTTTTCGAAAGTTATCAACACTTTTATGTTTGGCGTTCCGAAACCCACCTTATCTCAGGCTGAAAAGCGTTTTTGTGCATTGTGCCATAACTTTTCAGGGAAGCTTCAGAACATGAAATTTTAACCTCCCACTATAGCAGAAAGGGTCTTTCTAGTAGTTGCACATCAAATCTAAACTGTCTGAAGTGTTTTTCCAAAGTTATCAACACTTTTATGTTTGGCGTTCCGAAACCCACCTTATCTCAGGCTGAAAAGCGTTTTTGTGCATTGTGCCATAACTTTTCAGGGAAGCTTCAGAACATGAAATTTTAACCTCCCACTATAGCAGAAAGGGTCTTTCTAGTAGTTGCACATCAAATCTAAGCTGTCTGAAGTGTTTTTCAAAAGTTATCAACACTTTTATGTTTGGCGTTCCGAAACCCACCTTATCTCAGGCTGAAAAGCGTTTTTGTGCATTGTGCCATAACTTTTCAGGAAAGCTTCAGAACATGAAATTTTAACCTCCCACTATAGCAGAAAGGGTCTTTCTAGTAGTTGCACATCAAATCTAAACTGTCTGAAGTGTTTTTCCAAAGTTATCAACACTTTTATGTTTGGCGTTCCGAAACCCACCTTATCTCAGGCTGAAAAGCGTTTTTGTGCATTGTGCCATAACTTTTCAGGAAAGCTTCAGAACATGAAATTTTAACCTCCCACTATAGCAGAAAGGGTCTTTCTAGTAGTTGCACATCAAATCTAAGCTGTCTGAAGTGTTTTTCAAAAGTTATCAACACTTTTATGTTTGGCGTTCCGAAACCCACCTTATCTCAGGCTGAAAAGCGTTTTTGTGCATTGTGCCATAACTTTTCAGGAAAGCTTCAGAACATGAAATTTTAACCTCCCACTATAGCAGAAAGGGTCTTTCTAGTAGTTGCACATCAAATCTAAACTGTCTGAAGTGTTTTTCCAAAGTTATCAACACTTTTATGTTTGGCGTTCCGAAACCCACCTTATCTCAGGCTGAAAAGCGTTTTTACGCATTGTGCCATAACTTTTCAGGGAAGCTTCAGAACATGAAATTTTAACCTCCCACTATAGCAGAAAGGGTCTTTCTAGTAGGTGCACATCAAATCTAAGCTCTCTGAAGTGTTTTTCGAAAGTTATCAACACTTTTATGTTTGGCGTTCCGAAACCCACCTTATCTCAGGCTGAAAAGCGTTTTTGTGCATTGTGCCATAACTTTTCAGGGAAGCTTCAGAACATGAAATTTTAACCTCCCACTATAGCAGAAAGGGTCTTTCTAGTAGTTGCACATCAAATCTAAACTGTATGAAGTGTTTTTCCAAAGTTATTAACACTTTTATGTTTGGCGTTCCGAAACCCACCTTATCTCAGGCTGAAAAGCGTTTTTGTGCATTGTGCCATAACTTTTCAGGGAAGCTTCAGAACATGAAATTTTAACCTCCCACTATAGCAGAAAGGGTCTTTCTAGTAGTTGCACATCAAATCTAAACTGTCTGAAGTGTTTTTCCAAAGTTATCAACACTTTTATGTTTGGCGTTCCGAAACCCACCTTATCTCAGGCTGAAAAGCGTTTTTGTGCATTGTGCCATAACTTTTCAGGGAAGCTTCAGAACATGAAATTTTAACCTCCCACTATAGCAGAAAGGGTCTTTCTAGTAGGTGCACATCAAATCTAAGCTCTCTGAAGTGTTTTTCGAAAGTTATCAACACTTTTATGTTTGGCGTTCCGAAACCCACCTTATCTCAGGCTGAAAAGCGTTTTTGTGCATTGTGCCATAACTTTTCAGGGAAGCTTCAGAACATGAAATTTTAACCTCCCACTATAGCAGAAAGGGTCTTTCTAGTAGGTGCACATCAAATCTAAGCTCTCTGAAGTGTTTTTCGAAAGTTATCAACACTTTTATGTTTGGCGTTCCGAAACCCACCTTATCTCAGGCTGAAAAGCGTTTTTGTGCATTGTGCCATAACTTTTCAGGGAAGCTTCAGAACATGAAATTTTAACCTCCCACTATAGCAGAAAGGGTCTTTCTAGTAGTTGCACATCAAATCTAAGCTGTCTGAAGTGTTTTTCAAAAGTTATCAACACTTTTATGTTTGGCGTTCCGAAACCCACCTTATCTCAGGCTGAAAAGCGTTTTTGTGCATTGTGCCATAACTTTTCAGGAAAGCTTCAGAACATGAAATTTTAACCTCCCACTATAGCAGAAAGGGTCTTTCTAGTAGTTGCACATCAAATCTAAACTGTCTGAAGTGTTTTTCCAAAGTTATCAACACTTTTATGTTTGGCGTTCCGAAACCCACCTTATCTCAGGCTGAAAAGCGTTTTTGTGCATTGTGCCATAACTTTTCAGGAAAGCTTCAGAACATGAAATTTTAACCTCCCACTATAGCAGAAAGGGTCTTTCTAGTAGTTGCACATCAAATCTAAGCTGTCTGAAGTGTTTTTCAAAAGTTATCAACACTTTTATGTTTGGCGTTCCGAAACCCACCTTATCTCAGGCTGAAAAGCGTTTTTGTGCATTGTGCCATAACTTTTCAGGAAAGCTTCAGAACATGAAATTTTAACCTCCCACTATAGCAGAAAGGGTCTTTCTAGTAGTTGCACATCAAATCTAAACTGTCTGAAGTGTTTTTCCAAAGTTATCAACACTTTTATGTTTGGCGTTCCGAAACCCACCTTATCTCAGGCTGAAAAGCGTTTTTACGCATTGTGCCATAACTTTTCAGGGAAGCTTCAGAACATGAAATTTTAACCTCCCACTATAGCAGAAAGGGTCTTTCTAGTAGGTGCACATCAAATCTAAGCTCTCTGAAGTGTTTTTCGAAAGTTATCAACACTTTTATGTTTGGCGTTCCGAAACCCACCTTATCTCAGGCTGAAAAGCGTTTTTGTGCATTGTGCCATAACTTTTCAGGGAAGCTTCAGAACATGAAATTTTAACCTCCCACTATAGCAGAAAGGGTCTTTCTAGTAGTTGCACATCAAATCTAAACTGTCTGAAGTGTTTTTCCAAAGTTATCAACACTTTTATGTTTGGCGTTCCGAAACCCACCTTATCTCAGGCTGAAAAGCGTTTTTGTGCATTGTGCCATAACTTTTCAGGAAAGCTTCAGAACATGAAATTTTAACCTCCCACTATAGCAGAAAGGGTCTTTCTAGTAGTTGCACATCAAATCTAAGCTGTCTGAAGTGTTTTTCAAAAGTTATCAACACTTTTATGTTTGGCGTTCCGAAACCCACCTTATCTCAGGCTGAAAAGCGTTTTTGTGCATTGTGCCATAACTTTTCAGGAAAGCTTCAGAACATGAAATTTTAACCTCCCACTATAGCAGAAAGGGTCTTTCTAGTAGTTGCACATCAAATCTAAACTGTCTGAAGTGTTTTTCCAAAGTTATCAACACTTTTATGTTTGGCGTTCCGAAACCCACCTTATCTCAGGCTGAAAAGCGTTTTTACGCATTGTGCCATAACTTTTCAGGGAAGCTTCAGAACATGAAATTTTAACCTCCCACTATAGCAGAAAGGGTCTTTCTAGTAGGTGCACATCAAATCTAAGCTCTCTGAAGTGTTTTTCGAAAGTTATCAACACTTTTATGTTTGGCGTTCCGAAACCCACCTTATCTCAGGCTGAAAAGCGTTTTTGTGCATTGTGCCATAACTTTTCAGGGAAGCTTCAGAACATGAAATTTTAACCTCCCACTATAGCAGAAAGGGTCTTTCTAGTAGTTGCACATCAAATCTAAACTGTCTGAAGTGTTTTTCCAAAGTTATTAACACTTTTATGTTTGGCGTTCCGAAACCCACCTTATCTCAGGCTGAAAAGCGTTTTTGTGCATTGTGCCATAACTTTTCAGGGAAGCTTCAGAACATGAAATTTTAACCTCCCACTATAGCAGAAAGGGTCTTTCTAGTAGTTGCACATCAAATCTAAACTGTCTGAAGTGTTTTTCCAAAGTTATCAACACTTTTATGTTTGGCGTTCCGAAACCCACCTTATCTCAGGCTGAAAAGCGTTTTTGTGCATTGTGCCATAACTTTTCAGGGAAGCTTCAGAACATGAAATTTTAACCTCCCACTATAGCAGAAAGGGTCTTTCTAGTAGGTGCACATCAAATCTAAGCTCTCTGAAGTGTTTTTCGAAAGTTATCAACACTTTTATGTTTGGCGTTCCGAAACCCACCTTATCTCAGGCTGAAAAGCGTTTTTGTGCATTGTGCCATAACTTTTCAGGAAAGCTTCAGAACATGAAATTTTAACCTCCCACTATAGCAGAAAGTGTCTTTCTAGTAGTTGCACATCAAATCTAAACTGTCTGAAGTGTTTTTCCAAAGTTATTAACACTTTTATGTTTGGCGTTCCGAAACCCACCTTATCTCAGGCTGAAAAGCGTTTTTGTGCATTGTGCCATAACTTTTCAGGGAAGCTTCAGAACATGAAATTTTAACCTCCCACTATAGCAGAAAGGGTCTTTCTAGTAGTTGCACATCAAATCTAAACTGCCTGAAGTGTTTTTCCAAAGTTATCAACACTTTTATGTTTGGCGTTCCGAAACCCACCTTATCTCAGGCTGAAAAGCGTTTTTACGCATTGTGCCATAACTTTTCAGGGAAGCTTCAGAACATGAAATTTTAACCTCCCACTATAGCAGAAAGGGTCTTTCTAGTAGGTGCACATCAAATCTAAGCTGTCTGAAGTGTTTTTCGAAAGTTATCAACACTTTTATGTTTGGCGTTCCGAAACCCACCTTATCTCAGGCTGAAAAGCGTTTTTGTGCATTGTGCCATAACTTTTCAGGGAAGCTTCAGAACATGAAATTTTAACCTCCCACTATAGCAGAAAGGGTCTTTCTAGTAGTTGCACATCAAATCTAAACTGTCTGAAGTGTTTTTCCAAAGTTATCAACACTTTTATGTTTGGCGTTCCGAAACCCACCTTATCTCAGGCTGAAAAGCGTTTTTACGCATTGTGCCATAACTTTTCAGGGAAGCTTCAGAACATGAAATTTTAACCTCCCACTATAGCAGAAAGGGTCTTTCTAGTAGGTGCACATCAAATCTAAGCTCTCTGAAGTGTTTTTCGAAAGTTATCGACACTTTTATGTTTGGCGTTCCGAAACCCACCTTATCTCAGGCTGAAAAGCGTTTTTGTGCATTGTGCCATAACTTTTCAGGGAAGCTTCAGAACATGAAATTTTAACCTCCCACTATAGCAGAAAGGGTCTTTCTAGTAGTTGCACATCAAATCTAAACTGTCTGAAGTGTTTTTCCAAAGTTATTAACACTTTTATGTTTGGCGTTCCGAAACCCACCTTATCTCAGGCTGAAAAGCGTTTTTGTGCATTGTGCCATAACTTTTCAGGGAAGCTTCAGAACATGAAATTTTAACCTCCCACTATAGCAGAAAGGGTCTTTCTAGTAGTTGCACATCAAATCTAAACTGTCTGAAGTGTTTTTCCAAAGTTATCAACACTTTTATGTTTGGCGTTCCGAAACCCACCTTATCTCAGGCTGAAAAGCGTTTTTGTGCATTGTGCCATAACTTTTCAGGAAAGCTTCAGAACATGAAATTTTAACCTCCCACTATAGCAGAAAGGGTCTTTCTAGTAGTTGCACATCAAATCTAAACTGTCTGAAGTGTTTTTCCAAAGTTATCAACACTTTTATGTTTGGCGTTCCGAAACCCACCTTATCTCAGGCTGAAAAGCGTTTTTGTGCATTGTGCCATAACTTTTCAGGGAAGCTTCAGAACATGAAATTTTAACCTCCCACTATAGCAGAAAGGGTCTTTCTAGTAGTTGCACATCAAATCTAAGCTGTCTGAAGTGTTTTTCAAAAGTTATCAACACTTTTATGTTTGGCGTTCCGAAACCCACCTTATCTCAGGCTGAAAAGCGTTTTTGTGCATTGTGCCATAACTTTTCAGGAAAGCTTCAGAACATGAAATTTTAACCTCCCACTATAGCAGAAAGGGTCTTTCTAGTAGTTGCACATCAAATCTAAACTGTCTGAAGTGTTTTTCCAAAGTTATCAACACTTTTATGTTTGGCGTTCCGAAACCCACCTTATCTCAGGCTGAAAAGCGTTTTTACGCATTGTGCCATAACTTTTCAGGGAAGCTTCAGAACATGAAATTTTAACCTCCCACTATAGCAGAAAGGGTCTTTCTAGTAGGTGCACATCAAATCTAAGCTCTCTGAAGTGTTTTTCGAAAGTTATCAACACTTTTATGTTTGGCGTTCCGAAACCCACCTTATCTCAGGCTGAAAAGCGTTTTTGTGCATTGTGCCATAACTTTTCAGGGAAGCTTCAGAACATGAAATTTTAACCTCCCACTATAGCAGAAAGGGTCTTTCTAGTAGTTGCACATCAAATCTAAACTGTCTGAAGTGTTTTTCCAAAGTTATCAACACTTTTATGTTTGGCGTTCCGAAACCCACCTTATCTCAGGCTGAAAAGCGTTTTTGTGCATTGTGCCATAACTTTTCAGGGAAGCTTCAGAACATGAAATTTTAACCTCCCACTATAGCAGAAAGGGTCTTTCAAGTAGTTGCACATCAAATCTAAACTGTCTGAAGTGTTTTTCAAAAGTTATCAACACTTTTATGTTTGGCGTTCCGAAACCCACCTTATCTCAGGCTGAAAAGCGTTTTTGTGCATTGTGCCATAACTTTTCAGGGAAGCTTCAGAACATGAAATTTTAACCTCCCACTATAGCAGAAAGGGTCTTTCTAGTAGTTGCACATCAAATCTAAACTGTCTGAAGTGTTTTTCCAAAGTTATCAACACTTTTATGTTTGGCGTTCCGAAACCCACCTTATCTCAGGCTGAAAAGCGTTTTTGTGCATTGTGCCATAACTTTTCAGGAAAGCTTCAGAACATGAAATTTTAACCTCCCACTATAGCAGAAAGGGTCTTTCTAGTAGGTGCACATCAAATCTAAGCTCTCTGAAGTGTTTTTCGAAAGTTATCAACACTTTTATGTTTGGCGTTCCGAAACCCACCTTATCTCAGGCTGAAAAGCGTTTTTGTGCATTGTGCCATAACTTTTCAGGAAAGCTTCAGAACATGAAATTTTAACCTCCCACTATAGCAGAAAGGGTCTTTCTAGTAGTTGCACATCAAATCTAAACTGTCTGAAGTGTTTTTCCAAAGTTATCAACACTTTTATGTTTGGCGTTCCGAAACCCACCTTATCTCAGGCTGAAAAGCGTTTTTACGCATTGTGCCATAACTTTTCAGGGAAGCTTCAGAACATGAAATTTTAACCTCCCACTATAGCAGAAAGGGTCTTTCTAGTAGGTGCACATCAAATCTAAGCTCTCTGAAGTGTTTTTCGAAAGTTATCAACACTTTTATGTTTGGCGTTCCGAAACCCACCTTATCTCAGGCTGAAAAGCGTTTTTGTGCATTGTGCCATAACTTTTCAGGAAAGCTTCAGAACATGAAATTTTAACCTCCCACTATAGCAGAAAGTGTCTTTCTAGTAGTTGCACATCAAATCTAAACTGTCTGAAGTGTTTTTCCAAAGTTATTAACACTTTTATGTTTGGCGTTCCGAAACCCACCTTATCTCAGGCTGAAAAGCGTTTTTACGCATTGTGCCATAACTTTTCAGGGAAGCTTCAGAACATGAAATTTTAACCTCCCACTATAGCAGAAAGGGTCTTTCTAGTAGGTGCACATCAAATCTAAGCTGTCTGGAGTGTTTTTCGAAAGTTATCAACACTTTTATGTTTGGCGTTCCGAAACCCACCTTATCTCAGGCTGAAAAGCGTTTTTGTGCATTGTGCCATAACTTTTCAGGGAAGCTTCAGAACATGAAATTTTAACCTCCCACTATAGCAGAAAGGGTCTTTCTAGTAGTTGCACATCAAATCTAAACTGTCTGAAGTGTTTTTCCAAAGTTATCAACACTTTTATGTTTGGCGTTCCGAAACCCACCTTATCTCAGGCTGAAAAGCGTTTTTACGCATTGTGCCATAACTTTTCAGGGAAGCTTCAGAACATGAAATTTTAACCTCCCACTATAGCAGAAAGGGTCTTTCTAGCAGTTGCACATCAAATCTAAACTGTCTGAAGTGTTTTTCCAAAGTTATCAACACTTTTATGTTTGGCGTTCCGAAACCCACCTTATCTCAGGCTGAAAAGCGTTTTTACGCATTGTGCCATAACTTTTTAGGGAAGCTTCAGAACATGAAATTTTAAGCTCCCACTATAGCAGAAAGGGTCTTTCTAGTAGGTGCACATCAAATCTAAGCTCTCTGAAGTGTTTTTCGAAAGTTATCAACACTTTTATGTTTGGCGTTCCGAAACCCACCTTATCTCAGGCTGAAAAGCGTTTTTGTGCATTGTGCCATAACTTTTCAGGGAAGCTTCAGAACATGAAATTTTAACCTCCCACTATAGCAGAAAGGGTCTTTCTAGTAGTTGCACATCAAATCTAAACTGTCTGAAGTGTTTTTCCAAAGTTATCAACACTTTTATGTTTGGCGTTCCGAAACCCACCTTATCTCAGGCTGAAAAGCGTTTTTGTGCATTGTGCCATAACTTTTCAGGGAAGCTTCAGAACATAAAATTTTAACCTCCCACTATAGCAAAAAGGGTCTTTCTAGTAGTTGCACATCAAATCTAAACTGTGTGAAGTGTTTTTCCAAAGTTATCAACACTTTTATGTTTGGCGTTCCGAAACCCACCTTATCTCAGGCTGAAAAGCGTTTTTGTGCATTGTGCCATAACTTTTCAGGGAAGCTTCAGAACATGAAATTTTAACCTCCCACTATAGCAGAAAGGGTCTTTCTAGTAGTTGCACATCAAATCTAAGCTGTCTGAAGTGTTTTTCAAAAGTTATCAACACTTTTATGTTTGGCGTTCCGAAACCCACCTTATCTCAGGCTGAAAAGCGTTTTTGTGCATTGTGCCATAACTTTTCAGGGAAGCTTCAGAACATGAAATTTTAACCTCCCACTATAGCAGAAAGGGTCTTTCTAGTAGTTGCACATCAAATCTAAGCTGTCTGAAGTGTTTTTCAAAAGTTATCAACACTTTTATGTTTGGCGTTCCGAAACCCACCTTATCTCAGGCTGAAAAGCGTTTTTGTGCATTGTGCCATAACTTTTCAGGAAAGCTTCAGAACATGAAATTTTAACCTCCCACTATAGCAGAAAGGGTCTTTCTAGTAGTTGAACATCAAATCTAAACTGTCTGAAGTGTTTTTCAAAAGTTATCAACACTTTTATGTTTGGCGTTCCGAAACCCACCTTATCTCAGGCTGAAAAGCGTTTTTACGCATTGTGCCATAACTTTTCAGGGAAGCTTCAGAACATGAAATTTTAAGCTCCCACTATAGCAGAAAGGGTCTTTCTAGTAGGTGCACATCAAATCTAAGCTCTCTGAAGTGTTTTTCGAAAGTTATCAACACTTTTATGTTTGGCGTTCCGAAACCCACCTTATCTCAGGCTGAAAAGCGTTTTTGTGCATTGTGCCATAACTTTTCAGGGAAGCTTCAGAACATGAAATTTTAACCTCCCACTATAGCAGAAAGGGTCTTTCTAGTAGTTGCACATCAAATCTAAACTGTCTGAAGTGTTTTTCCAAAGTTATCAACACTTTTATGTTTGGCGTTCCGAAACCCACCTTATCTCAGGCTGAAAAGCGTTTTTGTGCATTGTGCCATAACTTTTCAGGGAAGCTTCAGAACATGAAATTTTAACCTCCCACTATAGCAAAAAGGGTCTTTCTAGTAGTTGCACATCAAATCTAAACTGTCTGAAGTGTTTTTCCTAAGTTATCAACACTTTTATGTTTGGCGTTCCGAAACCCACCTTATCTCAGGCTGAAAAGCGTTTTTGTGCATTGTGCCATAACTTTTCAGGGAAGCTTCAGAACATGAAATTTTAACCTCCCACTATAGCAGAAAGGGTCTTTCTAGTAGTTGCACATCAAATCTAAGCTGTCTGAAGTGTTTTTCAAAAGTTATCAACACTTTTATGTTTGGCGTTCCGAAACCCACCTTATCTCAGGCTGAAAAGCGTTTTTACGCATTGTGCCATAACTTTTCAGGAAAGCTTCAGAACATGAAATTTTAACCTCCCACTATAGCAGAAAGGGTCTTTCTAGTAGTTGCACATCAAATCTAAACTGTCTGAAGTGTTTTTCCAAAGTTATCAACACTTTTATGTTTGGCGTTCCGAAACCCACCTTATCTCAGGCTGAAAAGCGTTTTTGTGCATTGTGCCATAACTTTTCAGGGAAGCTTTAGAACATGAAATTTTAACCTCCCACTATAGCAGAAAGGGTCTTTCTAGTAGTTGCACATCAAATCTAAGTTGTCTGAAGTGTTTTTCAAAAGTTATCAACACTTTTATGTTTGGCGTTCCGAAACCCACCTTATCTCAGGCTGAAAAGCGTTTTTGTGCATTGTGCCATAACTTTTCAGGAAAGCTTCAGAACATGAAATTTTAACCTCCCACTATAGCAGAAAGGGTCTTTCTAGTAGTTGCACATCAAATCTAAACTGTCTGAAGTGTTTTTCCAAAGTTATCAACACTTTTATGTTTGGCGTTCCGAAACCCACCTTATCTCAGGCTGAAAAGCGTTTTTACGCATTGTGCCATAACTTTTCAGGGAAGCTTCAGAACATGAAATTTTAACCTCCCACTATAGCAGAAAGGGTCTTTCTAGTAGGTGCACATCAAATCTAAGCTCTCTGAAGTGTTTTTCGAAAGTTATCAACACTTTTATGTTTGGCGTTCCGAAACCCACCTTATCTCAGGCTGAAAAGCGTTTTTGTGCATTGTGCCATAACTTTTCAGGGAAGCTTCAGAACATGAAATTTTAACCTCCCACTATAGCAGAAAGGGTCTTTCTAGTAGTTGCACATCAAATCTAAACTGTCTGAAGTGTTTTTCAAAAGTTATCAACACTTTTATGTTTGGCGTTCCGAAACCCACCTTATCTCAGGCTGAAAAGCGTTTTTGTGCATTGTGCCATAACTTTTCAGGAAAGCTTCAGAACATGAAATTTTAACCTCCCACTATAGCAGAAAGGGTCTTTCTAGTAGTTGCACATCAAATCTAAACTGTCTGAAGTGTTTTTCCAAAGTTATCAACACTTTTATGTTTGGCGTTCCGAAACCCACCTTATCTCAGGCTGAAAAGCGTTTTTACGCATTGTGCCATAACTTTTCAGGGAAGCTTCAGAACATGAAATTTTAACCTCCCACTATAGCAGAAAGGGTCTTTCTAGTAGGTGCACATCAAATCTAAGCTCTCTGAAGTGTTTTTCGAAAGTTATCAACACTTTTATGTTTGGCGTTCCGAAACCCACCTTATCTCAGGCTGAAAAGCGTTTTTGTGCATTGTGCCATAACTTTTCAGGGAAGCTTCAGAACATGAAATTTTAACCTCCCACTATAGCAGAAAGGGTCTTTCTAGTAGTTGCACATCAAATCTAAACTGTCTGAAGTGTTTTTCCAAAGTTATCAACACTTTTATGTTTGGCGATCCGAAACCCACCTTATCTCAGGCTGAAAAGCGTTTTTGTGCATTGTGCCATAACTTTTCAGGGAAGCTTCAGAACAAGAAATTTTAACCTCCCACTATAGCAGAAAGGGTCTTTCTAGTAGTTGCACATCAAATCTAAGCTGTCTGAAGTGTTTTTCAAAAGTTATCAACACTTTTATGTTTGGCGTTCCGAAACCCACCTTATCTCAGGCTGAAAAGCGTTTTTGTGCATTGTGCCATAACTTTTCAGGAAAGCTTCAGAACATGAAATTTTAACCTCCCACTATAGCAGAAAGGGTCTTTCTAGTAGTTGCACATCAAATCTAAACTGTCTGAAGTGTTTTTCCAAAGTTATCAACACTTTTATGTTTGGCGTTCCGAAACCCACCTTATCTCAGGCTGAAAAGCGTTTTTGTGCATTGTGCCATAACTTTTCAGGGAAGCTTCAGAACATGAAATTTTAACCTCCCACTATAGCAGAAAGGGTCTTTCTAGTAGTTGCACATCAAATCTAAGCAGTCTGAAGTGTTTTTCAAAAGTTATCAACACTTTTATGTTTGGCGTTCCGAAACCCACCTTATCTCAGGCTGAAAAGCGTTTTTGTGCATTGTGCCATAACTTTTCAGGAAAGCTTCAGAACATGAAATTTTAACCTCCCACTATAGCAGAAAGGGTCTTTCTAGTAGTTGCACATCAAATCTAAACTGTCTGAAGTGTTTTTCCAAAGTTATCAACACTTTTATGTTTGGCGTTCCGAAACCCACCTTATCTCAGGCTGAAAAGCGTTTTTACGCATTGTGCCATAACTTTTCAGGGAAGCTTCAGAACATGAAATTTTAACCTCCCACTATAGCAGAAAGGGTCTTTCTAGTAGGTGCACATCAAATCTAAGCTCTCTGAAGTGTTTTTCGAAAGTTATCAACACTTTTATGTTTGGCGTTCCGAAACCCACCTTATCTCAGGCTGAAAAGCGTTTTTGTGCATTGTGCCATAACTTTTCAGGGAAGCTTCAGAACATGAAATTTTAACCTCCCACTATAGCAGAAAGGGTCTTTCTAGTAGTTGCACATCAAATCTAAACTGTCTGAAGTGTTTTTCCAAAGTTATTAACACTTTTATGTTTGGCGTTCCGAAACCCACCTTATCTCAGGCTGAAAAGCGTTTTTGTGCATTGTGCCATAACTTTTCAGGGAAGCTTCAGAACATGAAATTTTAACCTCCCACTATAGCAGAAAGGGTCTTTCTAGTAGTTGCACATCAAATCTAAACTGTCTGAAGTGTTTTTCCAAAGTTATCAACACTTTTATGTTTGGCGTTCCGAAACCCACCTTATCTCAGGCTGAAAAGCGTTTTTGTGCATTGTGCCATAACTTTTCAGGGAAGCTTCAGAACATGAAATTTTAACCTCCCACTATAGCAGAAAGGGTCTTTCTAGTAGTTGCACATCAAATCTAAGCTGTCTGAAGTGTTTTTCAAAAGTTATCAACACTTTTATGTTTGGCGTTCCGAAACCCACCTTATCTCAGGCTGAAAAGCGTTTTTGTGCATTGTGCCATAA
Organism: Synchiropus splendidus; assembly: GCF_027744825.2. Lineage (NCBI taxonomy): Eukaryota > Metazoa > Chordata > Actinopteri > Syngnathiformes > Callionymidae > Synchiropus > Synchiropus splendidus. The sequence goes on along the minus strand of NC_071335.1, from coordinate 43,022,909 downwards.
CTTTTCAGGAAAGCTTCAGAACATGAAATTTTAACCTCCCACTATAGCAGAAAGGGTCTTTCTAGTAGTTGAACATCAAATCTAAACTGTCTGAAGTGTTTTTCAAAAGTTATCAACACTTTTATGTTTGGCGTTCCGAAACCCACCTTATCTCAGGCTGAAAAGCGTTTTTACGCATTGTGCCATAACTTTTCAGGGAAGCTTCAGAACATGAAATTTTAAGCTCCCACTATAGCAGAAAGGGTCTTTCTAGTAGGTGCACATCAAATCTAAGCTCTCTGAAGTGTTTTTCGAAAGTTATCAACACTTTTATGTTTGGCGTTCCGAAACCCACCTTATCTCAGGCTGAAAAGCGTTTTTGTGCATTGTGCCATAACTTTTCAGGGAAGCTTCAGAACATGAAATTTTAACCTCCCACTATAGCAGAAAGGGTCTTTCTAGTAGTTGCACATCAAATCTAAACTGTCTGAAGTGTTTTTCCAAAGTTATCAACACTTTTATGTTTGGCGTTCCGAAACCCACCTTATCTCAGGCTGAAAAGCGTTTTTGTGCATTGTGCCATAACTTTTCAGGGAAGCTTCAGAACATGAAATTTTAACCTCCCACTATAGCAAAAACGGTCTTTCTAGTAGTTGCACATCAAATCTAAACTGTCTGAAGTGTTTTTCCTAAGTTATCAACACTTTTATGTTTGGCGTTCCGAAACCCACCTTATCTCAGGCTGAAAAGCGTTTTTGTGCATTGTGCCATAACTTTTCAGGGAAGCTTCAGAACATGAAATTTTAACCTCCCACTATAGCAGAAAGGGTCTTTCTAGTAGTTGCACATCAAATCTAAGCTGTCTGAAGTGTTTTTCAAAAGTTATCAACACTTTTATGTTTGGCGTTCCGAAACCCACCTTATCTCAGGCTGAAAAGCGTTTTTACGCATTGTGCCATAACTTTTCAGGAAAGCTTCAGAACATGAAATTTTAACCTCCCACTATAGCAGAAAGGGTCTTTCTAGTAGTTGCACATCAAATCTAAACTGTCTGAAGTGTTTTTCCAAAGTTATCAACACTTTTATGTTTGGCGTTCCGAAACCCACCTTATCTCAGGCTGAAAAGCGTTTTTGTGCATTGTGCCATAACTTTTCAGGGAAGCTTTAGAACATGAAATTTTAACCTCCCACTATAGCAGAAAGGGTCTTTCTAGTAGTTGCACATCAAATCTAAGCTGTCTGAAGTGTTTTTCAAAAGTTATCAACACTTTTATGTTTGGCGTTCCGAAACCCACCTTATCTCAGGCTGAAAAGCGTTTTTGTGCATTGTGCCATAACTTTTCAGGAAAGCTTCAGAACATGAAATTTTAACCTCCCACTATAGCAGAAAGGGTCTTTCTAGTAGTTGCACATCAAATCTAAACTGTCTGAAGTGTTTTTCGAAAGTTATCAACACTTTTATGTTTGGCGTTCCGAAACCCACCTTATCTCAGGCTGAAAAGCGTTTTTACGCATTGTGCCATAACTTTTCAGGGAAGCTTCAGAACATGAAATTTTAACCTCCCACTATAGCAGAAAGGGTCTTTCTAGTAGGTGCACATCAAATCTAAGCTCTCTGAAGTGTTTTTCGAAAGTTATCAACACTTTTATGTTTGGCGTTCCGAAACCCACCTTATCTCAGGCTGAAAAGCGTTTTTGTGCATTGTGCCATAACTTTTCAGGGAAGCTTCAGAACATGAAATTTTAACCTCCCACTATAGCAGAAAGGGTCTTTCTAGTAGTTGCACATCAAATCTAAACTGTCTGAAGTGTTTTTCAAAAGTTATCAACACTTTTATGTTTGGCGTTCCGAAACCCACCTTATCTCAGGCTGAAAAGCGTTTTTGTGCATTGTGCCATAACTTTTCAGGAAAGCTTCAGAACATGAAATTTTAACCTCCCACTATAGCAGAAAGGGTCTTTCTAGTAGTTGCACATCAAATCTAAACTGTCTGAAGTGTTTTTCCAAAGTTATCAACACTTTTATGTTTGGCGTTCCGAAACCCACCTTATCTCAGGCTGAAAAGCGTTTTTACGCATTGTGCCATAACTTTTCAGGGAAGCTTCAGAACATGAAATTTTAACCTCCCACTATAGCAGAAAGGGTCTTTCTAGTAGGTGCACATCAAATCTAAGCTCTCTGAAGTGTTTTTCGAAAGTTATCAACACTTTTATGTTTGGCGTTCCGAAACCCACCTTATCTCAGGCTGAAAAGCGTTTTTGTGCATTGTGCCATAACTTTTCAGGGAAGCTTCAGAACATGAAATTTTAACCTCCCACTATAGCAGAAAGGGTCTTTCTAGTAGTTGCACATCAAATCTAAACTGTCTGAAGTGTTTTTCCAAAGTTATCAACACTTTTATGTTTGGCGTTCCGAAACCCACCTTATCTCAGGCTGAAAAGCGTTTTTGTGCATTGTGCCATAACTTTTCAGGGAAGCTTCAGAACATGAAATTTTAACCTCCCACTATAGCAAAAAGGGTCTTTCTAGTAGTTGCACATCAAATCTAAACTGTCTGAAGTGTTTTTCCTAAGTTATCAACACTTTTATGTTTGGCGTTCCGAAACCCACCTTATCTCAGGCTGAAAAGCGTTTTTGTGCATTGTGCCATAACTTTTCAGGGAAGCTTCAGAACATGAAATTTTAACCTCCCACTATAGCAGAAAGGGTCTTTCTAGTAGTTGCACATCAAATCTAAGCTGTCTGAAGTGTTTTTCAAAAGTTATCAACACTTTTATGTTTGGCGTTCCGAAACCCACCTTATCTCAGGCTGAAAAGCGTTTTTACGCATTGTGCCATAACTTTTCAGGAAAGCTTCAGAACATGAAATTTTAACCTCCCACTATAGCAGAAAGGGTCTTTCTAGTAGTTGCACATCAAATCTAAACTGTCTGAAGTGTTTTTCCAAAGTTATCAACACTTTTATGTTTGGCGTTCCGAAACCCACCTTATCTCAGGCTGAAAAGCGTTTTTGTGCATTGTGCCATAACTTTTCAGGGAAGCTTTAGAACATGAAATTTTAACCTCCCACTATAGTAGAAAGGGTCTTTCTAGTAGTTGCACATCAAATCTAAGCTGTCTGAAGTGTTTTTCAAAAGTTATCAACACTTTTATGTTTGGCGTTCCGAAACCCACCTTATCTCAGGCTGAAAAGCGTTTTTGTGCATTGTGCCATAACTTTTCAGGAAAGCTTCAGAACATGAAATTTTAACCTCCCACTATAGCAGAAAGGGTCTTTCTAGTAGTTGCACATCAAATCTAAACTGTCTGAAGTGTTTTTCCAAAGTTATCAACACTTTTATGTTTGGCGTTCCGAAACCCACCTTATCTCAGGCTGAAAAGCGTTTTTACGCATTGTGCCATAACTTTTCAGGGAAGCTTCAGAACATGAAATTTTAACCTCCCACTATAGCAGAAAGGGTCTTTCTAGTAGGTGCACATCAAATCTAAGCTCTCTGAAGTGTTTTTCGAAAGTTATCAACACTTTTATGTTTGGCGTTCCGAAACCCACCTTATCTCAGGCTGAAAAGCGTTTTTGTGCATTGTGCCATAACTTTTCAGGGAAGCTTCAGAACATGAAATTTTAACCTCCCACTATAGCAGAAAGGGTCTTTCTAGTAGTTGCACATCAAATCTAAACTGTCTGAAGTGTTTTTCAAAAGTTATCAACACTTTTATGTTTGGCGTTCCGAAACCCACCTTATCTCAGGCTGAAAAGCGTTTTTGTGCATTGTGCCATAACTTTTCAGGAAAGCTTCAGAACATGAAATTTTAACCTCCCACTATAGCAGAAAGGGTCTTTCTAGTAGTTGCACATCAAATCTAAACTGTCTGAAGTGTTTTTCCAAAGTTATCAACACTTTTATGTTTGGCGTTCCGAAACCCACCTTATCTCAGGCTGAAAAGCGTTTTTACGCATTGTGCCATAACTTTTCAGGGAAGCTTCAGAACATGAAATTTTAACCTCCCACTATAGCAGAAAGGGTCTTTCTAGTAGGTGCACATCAAATCTAAGCTCTCTGAAGTGTTTTTCGAAAGTTATCAACACTTTTATGTTTGGCGTTCCGAAACCCACCTTATCTCAGGCTGAAAAGCGTTTTTGTGCATTGTGCCATAACTTTTCAGGGAAGCTTCAGAACATGAAATTTTAACCTCCCACTATAGCAGAAAGGGTCTTTCTAGTAGTTGCACATCAAATCTAAACTGTCTGAAGTGTTTTTCGAAAGTTATCAACACTTTTATGTTTGGCGTTCCGAAACCCACCTTATCTCAGGCTGAAAAGCGTTTTTGTGCATTGTGCCATAACTTTTCAGGGAAGCTTCAGAACATGAAATTTTAACCTCCCACTATAGCAGAAAGGGTCTTTCTAGTAGTTGCACATCAAATCTAAGCTGTCTGAAGTGTTTTTCAAAAGTTATCAACACTTTTATGTTTGGCGTTCCGAAACCCACCTTATCTCAGGCTGAAAAGCGTTTTTGTGCATTGTGCCATAACTTTTCAGGAAAGCTTCAGAACATGAAATTTTAACCTCCCACTATAGCAGAAAGGGTCTTTCTAGTAGTTGCACATCAAATCTAAACTGTCTGAAGTGTTTTTCCAAAGTTATCAACACTTTTATGTTTGGCGTTCCGAAACCCACCTTATCTCAGGCTGAAAAGCGTTTTTGTGCATTGTGCCATAACTTTTCAGGGAAGCTTCAGAACATGAAATTTTAACCTCCCACTATAGCAGAAAGGGTCTTTCTAGTAGTTGCACATCAAATCTAAGCAGTCTGAAGTGTTTTTCAAAAGTTATCAACACTTTTATGTTTGGCGTTCCGAAACCCACCTTATCTCAGGCTGAAAAGCGTTTTTGTGCATTGTGCCATAACTTTTCAGGAAAGCTTCAGAACATGAAATTTTAACCTCCCACTATAGCAGAAAGGGTCTTTCTAGTAGTTGCACATCAAATCTAAACTGTCTGAAGTGTTTTTCCAAAGTTATCAACACTTTTATGTTTGGCGTTCCGAAACCCACCTTATCTCAGGCTGAAAAGCGTTTTTACGCATTGTGCCATAACTTTTCAGGGAAGCTTCAGAACATGAAATTTTAACCTCCCACTATAGCAGAAAGGGTCTTTCTAGTAGGTGCACATCAAATCTAAGCTCTCTGAAGTGTTTTTCGAAAGTTATCAACACTTTTATGTTTGGCGTTCCGAAACCCACCTTATCTCAGGCTGAAAAGCGTTTTTGTGCATTGTGCCATAACTTTTCAGGGAAGCTTCAGAACATGAAATTTTAACCTCCCACTATAGCAGAAAGGGTCTTTCTAGTAGTTGCACATCAAATCTAAACTGTCTGAAGTGTTTTTCCAAAGTTATTAACACTTTTATGTTTGGCGTTCCGAAACCCACCTTATCTCAGGCTGAAAAGCGTTTTTGTGCATTGTGCCATAACTTTTCAGGGAAGCTTCAGAACATGAAATTTTAACCTCCCACTATAGCAGAAAGGGTCTTTCTAGTAGTTGCACATCAAATCTAAACTGTCTGAAGTGTTTTTCCAAAGTTATCAACACTTTTATGTTTGGCGTTCCGAAACCCACCTTATCTCAGGCTGAAAAGCGTTTTTGTGCATTGTGCCATAACTTTTCAGGGAAGCTTCAGAACATGAAATTTTAACCTCCCACTATAGCAGAAAGGGTCTTTCTAGTAGTTGCACATCAAATCTAAGCTGTCTGAAGTGTTTTTCAAAAGTTATCAACACTTTTATGTTTGGCGTTCCGAAACCCACCTTATCTCAGGCTGAAAAGCGTTTTTGTGCATTGTGCCATAACTTTTCAGGAAAGCTTCAGAACATGAAATTTTAACCTCCCACTATAGCAGAAAGGGTCTTTCTAGTAGTTGAACATCAAATCTAAACTGTCTGAAGTGTTTTTCAAAAGTTATCAACACTTTTATGTTTGGCGTTCCGAAACCCACCTTATCTCAGGCTGAAAAGCGTTTTTACGCATTGTGCCATAACTTTTCAGGGAAGCTTCAGAACATGAAATTTTAAGCTCCCACTATAGCAGAAAGGGTCTTTCTAGTAGGTGCACATCAAATCTAAGCTCTCTGAAGTGTTTTTCGAAAGTTATCAACACTTTTATGTTTGGCGTTCCGAAACCCACCTTATCTCAGGCTGAAAAGCGTTTTTGTGCATTGTGCCATAACTTTTCAGGGAAGCTTCAGAACATGAAATTTTAACATCCCACTATAGCAGAAAGGGTCTTTCTAGTAGTTGCACATCAAATCTAAACTGTCTGAAGTGTTTTTCCAAAGTTATCAACACTTTTATGTTTGGCGTTCCGAAACCCACCTTATCTCAGGCTGAAAAGCGTTTTTGTGCATTGTGCCATAACTTTTCAGGGAAGCTTCAGAACATGAAATTTTAACCTCCCACTATAGCAAAAAGGGTCTTTCTAGTAGTTGCACATCAAATCTAAACTGTCTGAAGTGTTTTTCCTAAGTTATCAACACTTTTATGTTTGGCGTTCCGAAACCCACCTTATCTCAGGCTGAAAAGCGTTTTTGTGCATTGTGCCATAACTTTTCAGGGAAGCTTCAGAACATGAAATTTTAACCTCCCACTATAGCAGAAAGGGTCTTTCTAGTAGTTGCACATCAAATCTAAGCTGTCTGAAGTGTTTTTCAAAAGTTATCAACACTTTTATGTTTGGCGTTCCGAAACCCACCTTATCTCAGGCTGAAAAGCGTTTTTACGCATTGTGCCATAACTTTTCAGGAAAGCTTCAGAACATGAAATTTTAACCTCCCACTATAGCAGAAAGGGTCTTTCTAGTAGTTGCACATCAAATCTAAACTGTCTGAAGTGTTTTTCCAAAGTTATCAACACTTTTATGTTTGGCGTTCCGAAACCCACCTTATCTCAGGCTGAAAAGCGTTTTTGTGCATTGTGCCATAACTTTTCAGGGAAGCTTTAGAACATGAAATTTTAACCTCCCACTATAGCAGAAAGGGTCTTTCTAGTAGTTGCACATCAAATCTAAGCTGTCTGAAGTGTTTTTCAAAAGTTATCAACACTTTTATGTTTGGCGTTCCGAAACCCACCTTATCTCAGGCTGAAAAGCGTTTTTGTGCATTGTGCCATAACTTTTCAGGAAAGCTTCAGAACATGAAATTTTAACCTCCCACTATAGCAGAAAGGGTCTTTCTAGTAGTTGCACATCAAATCTAAACTGTCTGAAGTGTTTTTCCAAAGTTATCAACACTTTTATGTTTGGCGTTCCGAAACCCACCTTATCTCAGGCTGAAAAGCGTTTTTACGCATTGTGCCATAACTTTTCAGGGAAGCTTCAGAACATGAAATTTTAACCTCCCACTATAGCAGAAAGGGTCTTTCTAGTAGGTGCACATCAAATCTAAGCTCTCTGAAGTGTTTTTCGAAAGTTATCAACACTTTTATGTTTGGCGTTCCGAAACCCACCTTATCTCAGGCTGAAAAGCGTTTTTGTGCATTGTGCCATAACTTTTCAGGGAAGCTTCAGAACATGAAATTTTAACCTCCCACTATAGCAGAAAGGGTCTTTCTAGTAGTTGCACATCAAATCTAAACTGTCTGAAGTGTTTTTCAAAAGTTATCAACACTTTTATGTTTGGCGTTCCGAAACCCACCTTATCTCAGGCTGAAAAGCGTTTTTGTGCATTGTGCCATAACTTTTCAGGAAAGCTTCAGAACATGAAATTTTAACCTCCCACTATAGCAGAAAGGGTCTTTCTAGTAGTTGCACATCAAATCTAAACTGTCTGAAGTGTTTTTCCAAAGTTATCAACACTTTTATGTTTGGCGTTCCGAAACCCACCTTATCTCAGGCTGAAAAGCGTTTTTACGCATTGTGCCATAACTTTTCAGGGAAGCTTCAGAACATGAAATTTTAACCTCCCACTATAGCAGAAAGGGTCTTTCTAGTAGGTGCACATCAAATCTAAGCTCTCTGAAGTGTTTTTCGAAAGTTATCAACACTTTTATGTTTGGCGTTCCGAAACCCACCTTATCTCAGGCTGAAAAGCGTTTTTGTGCATTGTGCCATAACTTTTCAGGGAAGCTTCAGAACATGAAATTTTAACCTCCCACTATAGCAGAAAGGGTGTTTCTAGTAGTTGCACATCAAATCTAAACTGTCTGAAGTGTTTTTCCAAAGTTATCAACACTTTTATGTTTGGCGTTCCGAAACCCACCTTATCTCAGGCTGAAAAGCGTTTTTGTGCATTGTGCCATAACTTTTCAGGGAAGCTTCAGAACATGAAATTTTAACCTCCCACTATAGCAAAAAGGGTCTTTCTAGTAGTTGCACATCAAATCTAAACTGTCTGAAGTGTTTTTCCTAAGTTATCAACACTTTTATGTTTGGCGTTCCGAAACCCACCTTATCTCAGGCTGAAAAGCGTTTTTGTGCATTGTGCCATAACTTTTCAGGGAAGCTTCAGAACATGAAATTTTAACCTCCCACTATAGCAGAAAGGGTCTTTCTAGTAGTTGCACATCAAATCTAAGCTGTCTGAAGTGTTTTTCAAAAGTTATCAACACTTTTATGTTTGGCGTTCCGAAACCCACCTTATCTCAGGCTGAAAAGCGTTTTTACGCATTGTGCCATAACTTTTCAGGAAAGCTTCAGAACATGAAATTTTAACCTCCCACTATAGCAGAAAGGGTCTTTCTAGTAGTTGCACATCAAATCTAAACTGTCTGAAGTGTTTTTCCAAAGTTATCAACACTTTTATGTTTGGCGTTCCGAAACCCACCTTATCTCAGGCTGAAAAGCGTTTTTGTGCATTGTGCCATAACTTTTCAGGGAAGCTTTAGAACATGAAATTTTAACCTCCCACTATAGCAGAAAGGGTCTTTCTAGTAGTTGCACATCAAATCTAAGCTGTCTGAAGTGTTTTTCAAAAGTTATCAACACTTTTATGTTTGGCGTTCCGAAACCCACCTTATCTCAGGCTGAAAAGCGTTTTTGTGCATTGTGCCATAACTTTTCAGGGAAGCTTCAGAACATGAAATTTTAACCTCCCACTATAGCAGAAAGGGTCTTTCTAGTAGTTGCACATCAAATCTAAACTGTCTGAAGTGTTTTTCAAAAGTTATCAACACTTTTATGTTTGGCGTTCCGAAACCCACCTTATCTCAGGCTGAAAAGCGTTTTTGTGCATTGTGCCATAACTTTTCAGGAAAGCTTCAGAACATGAAATTTTAACCTCCCACTATAGCAGAAAGGGTCTTTCTAGTAGTTGCACATCAAATCTAAACTGTCTGAAGTGTTTTTCCAAAGTTATCAACACTTTTATGTTTGGCGTTCCGAAACCCACCTTATCTCAGGCTGAAAAGCGTTTTTACGCATTGTGCCATAACTTTTCAGGGAAGCTTCAGAACATGAAATTTTAACCTCCCACTATAGCAGAAAGGGTCTTTCTAGTAGGTGCACATCAAATCTAAGCTCTCTGAAGTGTTTTTCGAAAGTTATCAACACTTTTATGTTTGGCGTTCCGAAACCCACCTTATCTCAGGCTGAAAAGCGTTTTTGTGCATTGTGCCATAACTTTTCAGGGAAGCTTCAGAACATGAAATTTTAACCTCCCACTATAGCAGAAAGGGTCTTTCTAGTAGTTGCACATCAAATCTAAGCTGTCTGAAGTGTTTTTCAAAAGTTATCAACACTTTTATGTTTGGCGTTCCGAAACCCACCTTATCTCAGGCTGAAAAGCGTTTTTGTGCATTGTGCCATAACTTTTCAGGAAAGCTTCAGAACATGAAATTTTAACCTCCCACTATAGCAGAAAGGGTCTTTCTAGTAGTTGCACATCAAATCTAAACTGTCTGAAGTGTTTTTCCAAAGTTATCAACACTTTTATGTTTGGCGTTCCGAAACCCACCTTATCTCAGGCTGAAAAGCGTTTTTGTGCATTGTGCCATAACTTTTCAGGGAAGCTTCAGAACATGAAATTTTAACCTCCCACTATAGCAGAAAGGGTCTTTCTAGTAGTTGCACATCAAATCTAAGCTCTCTGAAGTGTTTTTCGAAAGTTATCAACACTTTTATGTTTGGCGTTCCGAAACCCACCTTATCTCAGGCTGAAAAGCGTTTTTACGCATTGTGCCATAACTTTTCAGGGAAGCTTCAGAACATGAAATTTTAACCTCCCACTATAGTAGAAAGGGTCTTTCTAGTAGGTGCACATCAAATCTAAGCTCTCTGAAGTGTTTTTCGAAAGTTATCAACACTTTTATGTTTGGCGTTCCGAAACCCACCTTATCTCAGGCTGAAAAGCGTTTTTGTGCATTGTGCCATAACTTTTCAGGGAAGCTTCAGAACATGAAATTTTAACCTCCCACTATAGCAGAAAGGGTCTTTCTAGTAGGTGCACATCAAATCTAAGCTCTCTGAAGTGTTTTTCGAAAGTTATCAACACTTTTATGTTTGGCGTTCCGAAACCCACCTTATCTCAGGCTGAAAAGCGTTTTTGTGCATTGTGCCATAACTTTTCAGGAAAGCTTCAGAACATGAAATTTTAACCTCCCACTATAGCAGAAAGGGTCTTTCTAGTAGTTGCACATCAAATCTAAACTGTCTGAAGTGTTTTTCCAAAGTTATCAACACTTTTATGTTTGGCGTTCCGAAACCCACCTTATCTCAGGCTGAAAAGCGTTTTTACGCATTGTGCCATAACTTTTCAGGGAAGCTTCAGAACATGAAATTTTAACCTCCCACTATAGCAGAAAGGGTCTTTCTAGTAGGTGCACATCAAATCTAAGCTCTCTGAAGTGTTTTTCGAAAGTTATCAACACTTTTATGTTTGGCGTTCCGAAACCCACCTTATCTCAGGCTGAAAAGCGTTTTTGTGCATTGTGCCATAACTTTTCAGGGAAGCTTCAGAACATGAAATTTTAACCTCCCACTATAGCAGAAAGGGTCTTTCTAGTAGTTGCACATCAAATCTAAACTGTCTGAAGTGTTTTTCAAAAGTTATCAACACTTTTATGTTTGGCGTTCCGAAACCCACCTTATCTCAGGCTGAAAAGCGTTTTTGTGCATTGTGCCATAACTTTTCAGGAAAGCTTCAGAACATGAAATTTTAACCTCCCACTATAGCAGAAAGGGTCTTTCTAGTAGTTGCACATCAAATCTAAACTGTCTGAAGTGTTTTTCCAAAGTTATCAACACTTTTATGTTTGGCGTTCCGAAACCCACCTTATCTCAGGCTGAAAAGCGTTTTTACGCATTGTGCCATAACTTTTCAGGGAAGCTTCAGAACATGAAATTTTAACCTCCCACTATAGCAGAAAGGGTCTTTCTAGTAGGTGCACATCAAATCTAAGCTCTCTGAAGTGTTTTTCGAAAGTTATCAACACTTTTATGTTTGGCGTTCCGAAACCCACCTTATCTCAGGCTGAAAAGCGTTTTTGTGCATTGTGCCATAACTTTTCAGGGAAGCTTCAGAACATGAAATTTTAACCTCCCACTATAGCAGAAAGGGTCTTTCTAGTAGTTGCACATCAAATCTAAACTGTCTGAAGTGTTTTTCCAAAGTTATCAACACTTTTATGTTTGGCGTTCCGAAACCCACCTTATCTCAGGCTGAAAAGCGTTTTTGTGCATTGTGCCATAACTTTTCAGGGAAGCTTCAGAACATGAAATTTTAACCTCCCACTATAGCAAAAAGGGTCTTTCTAGTAGTTGCACATCAAATCTAAACTGTCTGAAGTGTTTTTCCTAAGTTATCAACACTTTTATGTTTGGCGTTCCGAAACCCACCTTATCTCAGGCTGAAAAGCGTTTTTGTGCATTGTGCCATAACTTTTCAGGGAAGCTTCAGAACATGAAATTTTAACCTCCCACTATAGCAGAAAGGGTCTTTCTAGTAGTTGCACATCAAATCTAAGCTGTCTGAAGTGTTTTTCAAAAGTTATCAACACTTTTATGTTTGGCGTTCCGAAACCCACCTTATCTCAGGCTGAAAAGCGTTTTTACGCATTGTGCCATAACTTTTCAGGAAAGCTTCAGAACATGAAATTTTAACCTCCCACTATAGCAGAAAGGGTCTTTCTAGTAGTTGCACATCAAATCTAAACTGTCTGAAGTGTTTTTCCAAAGTTATCAACACTTTTATGTTTGGCGTTCCGAAACCCACCTTATCTCAGGCTGAAAAGCGTTTTTGTGCATTGTGCCATAACTTTTCAGGGAAGCTTTAGAACATGAAATTTTAACCTCCCACTATAGCAGAAAGGGTCTTTCTAGTAGTTGCACATCAAATCTAAGCTGTCTGAAGTGTTTTTCAAAAGTTATCAACACTTTTATGTTTGGCGTTCCGAAACCCACCTTATCTCAGGCTGAAAAGCGTTTTTGTGCATTGTGCCATAACTTTTCAGGGAAGCTTCAGAACATGAAATTTTAACCTCCCACTATAGCAGAAAGGGTCTTTCTAGTAGTTGCACATCAAATCTAAACTGTCTGAAGTGTTTTTCAAAAGTTATCAACACTTTTATGTTTGGCGTTCCGAAACCCACCTTATCTCAGGCTGAAAAGCGTTTTTGTGCATTGTGCCATAACTTTTCAGGAAAGCTTCAGAACATGAAATTTTAACCTCCCACTATAGCAGAAAGGGTCTTTCTAGTAGTTGCACATCAAATCTAAACTGTCTGAAGTGTTTTTCCAAAGTTATCAACACTTTTATGTTTGGCGTTCCGAAACCCACCTTATCTCAGGCTGAAAAGCGTTTTTACGCATTGTGCCATAACTTTTCAGGGAAGCTTCAGAACATGAAATTTTAACCTCCCACTATAGCAGAAAGGGTCTTTCTAGTAGGTGCACATCAAATCTAAGCTCTCTGAAGTGTTTTTCGAAAGTTATCAACACTTTTATGTTTGGCGTTCCGAAACCCACCTTATCTCAGGCTGAAAAGCGTTTTTGTGCATTGTGCCATAACTTTTCAGGGAAGCTTCAGAACATGAAATTTTAACCTCCCACTATAGCAGAAAGGGTCTTTCTAGTAGTTGCACATCAAATCTAAGCTGTCTGAAGTGTTTTTCAAAAGTTATCAACACTTTTATGTTTGGCGTTCCGAAACCCACCTTATCTCAGGCTGAAAAGCGTTTTTGTGCATTGTGCCATAACTTTTCAGGAAAGCTTCAGAACATGAAATTTTAACCTCCCACTATAGCAGAAAGGGTCTTTCTAGTAGTTGCACATCAAATCTAAACTGTCTGAAGTGTTTTTCCAAAGTTATCAACACTTTTATGTTTGGCGTTCCGAAACCCACCTTATCTCAGGCTGAAAAGCGTTTTTGTGCATTGTGCCATAACTTTTCAGGGAAGCTTCAGAACATGAAATTTTAACCTCCCACTATAGCAGAAAGGGTCTTTCTAGTAGTTGCACATCAAATCTAAGCTGTCTGAAGTGTTTTTCAAAAGTTATCAACACTTTTATGTTTGGCGTTCCGAAACCCACCTTATCTCAGGCTGAAAAGCGTTTTTGTGCATTGTGCCATAACTTTTCAGGAAAGCTTCAGAACATGAAATTTTAACCTCCCACTATAGCAGAAAGGGTCTTTCTAGTAGTTGCACATCAAATCTAAACTGTCTGAAGTGTTTTTCCAAAGTTATCAACACTTTTATGTTTGGCGTTCCGAAACCCACCTTATCTCAGGCTGAAAAGCGTTTTTACGCATTGTGCCATAACTTTTCAGGGAAGCTTCAGAACATGAAATTTTAACCTCCCACTATAGCAGAAAGGGTCTTTCTAGTAGGTGCACATCAAATCTAAGCTCTCTGAAGTGTTTTTCGAAAGTTATCAACACTTTTATGTTTGGCGTTCCGAAACCCACCTTATCTCAGGCTGAAAAGCGTTTTTGTGCATTGTGCCATAACTTTTCAGGGAAGCTTCAGAACATGAAATTTTAACCTCCCACTATAGCAGAAAGGGTCTTTCTAGTAGGTGCACATCAAATCTAAGCTCTCTGAAGTGTTTTTCGAAAGTTATCAACACTTTTATGTTTGGCGTTCCGAAACCCACCTTATCTCAGGCTGAAAAGCGTTTTTGTGCATTGTGCCATAACTTTTCAGGAAAGCTTCAGAACATGAAATTTTAACCTCCCACTATAGCAGAAAGGGTCTTTCTAGTAGTTGCACATCAAATCTAAACTGTCTGAAGTGTTTTTCCAAAGTTATCAACACTTTTATGTTTGGCGTTCCGAAACCCACCTTATCTCAGGCTGAAAAGCGTTTTTACGCATTGTGCCATAACTTTTCAGGGAAGCTTCAGAACATGAAATTTTAACCTCCCACTATAGCAGAAAGGGTCTTTCTAGTAGGTGCACATCAAATCTAAGCTCTCTGAAGTGTTTTTCGAAAGTTATCGACACTTTTATGTTTGGCGTTCCGAAACCCACCTTATCTCAGGCTGAAAAGCGTTTTTGTGCATTGTGCCATAACTTTTCAGGGAAGCTTCAGAACATGAAATTTTAACCTCCCACTATAGCAGAAAGGGTCTTTCTAGTAGTTGCACATCAAATCTAAACTGTCTGAAGTGTTTTTCCAAAGTTATCAACACTTTTATGTTTGGCGTTCCGAAACCCACCTTATCTCAGGCTGAAAAGCGTTTTTGTGCATTGTGCCATAACTTTTCAGGGAAGCTTCAGAACATGAAATTTTAACCTCCCACTATAGCAGAAAGGGTCTTTCTAGTAGGTGCACATCAAATCTAAGCTCTCTGAAGTGTTTTTCGAAAGTTATCAACACTTTTATGTTTGGCGTTCCGAAACCCACCTTATCTCAGGCTGAAAAGCGTTTTTGTGCATTGTGCCATAACTTTTCAGGAAAGCTTCAGAACATGAAATTTTAACCTCCCACTATAGCAGAAAGGGTCTTTCTAGTAGTTGCACATCAAATCTAAACTGTCTGAAGTGTTTTTCCAAAGTTATCAACACTTTTATGTTTGGCGTTCCGAAACCCACCTTATCTCAGGCTGAAAAGCGTTTTTACGCATTGTGCCATAACTTTTCAGGGAAGCTTCAGAACATGAAATTTTAACCTCCCACTATAGCAGAAAGGGTCTTTCTAGTAGGTGCACATCAAATCTAAGCTCTCTGAAGTGTTTTTCGAAAGTTATCGACACTTTTATGTTTGGCGTTCCGAAACCCACCTTATCTCAGGCTGAAAAGCGTTTTTGTGCATTGTGCCATAACTTTTCAGGGAAGCTTCAGAACATGAAATTTTAACCTCCCACTATAGCAGAAAGGGTCTTTCTAGTAGTTGCACATCAAATCTAAACTGTCTGAAGTGTTTTTCCAAAGTTATTAACACTTTTATGTTTGGCGTTCCGAAACCCACCTTATCTCAGGCTGAAAAGCGTTTTTGTGCATTGTGCCATAACTTTTCAGGGAAGCTTCAGAACATGAAATTTTAACCTCCCACTATAGCAGAAAGGGTCTTTCTAGTAGTTGCACATCAAATCTAAACTGTCTGAAGTGTTTTTCCAAAGTTATCAACACTTTTATGTTTGGCGTTCCGAAACCCACCTTATCTCAGGCTGAAAAGCGTTTTTGTGCATTGTGCCATAACTTTTCAGGAAAGCTTCAGAACATGAAATTTTAACCTCCCACTATAGCAGAAAGGGTCTTTCTAGTAGTTGCACATCAAATCTAAACTGTCTGAAGTGTTTTTCCAAAGTTATCAACACTTTTATGTTTGGCGTTCCGAAACCCACCTTATCTCAGGCTGAAAAGCGTTTTTACGCATTGTGCCATAACTTTTCAGGGAAGCTTCAGAACATGAAATTTTAACCTCCCACTATAGCAGAAAGGGTCTTTCTAGTAGGTGCACATCAAATCTAAGCTCTCTGAAGTGTTTTTCGAAAGTTATCAACACTTTTATGTTTGGCGTTCCGAAACCCACCTTATCTCAGGCTGAAAAGCGTTTTTGTGCATTGTGCCATAACTTTTCAGGGAAGCTTCAGAACATGAAATTTTAACCTCCCACTATAGCAGAAAGGGTCTTTCTAGTAGTTGCACATCAAATCTAAACTGTCTGAAGTGTTTTTCCAAAGTTATCAACACTTTTATGTTTGGCGTTCCGAAACCCACCTTATCTCAGGCTGAAAAGCGTTTTTGTGCATTGTGCCATAACTTTTCAGGGAAGCTTCAGAACATGAAATTTTAACCTCCCACTATAGCAGAAAGGGTCTTTCTAGTAGTTGCACATCAAATCTAAACTGTCTGAAGTGTTTTTCCAAAGTTATCAACACTTTTATGTTTGGCGTTCCGAAACCCACCTTATCTCAGGCTGAAAAGCGTTTTTGTGCATTGTGCCATAACTTTTCAGGGAAGCTTCAGAACATGAAATTTTAACCTCCCACTATAGCAGAAAGGGTCTTTCTAGTAGTTGCACATCAAATCTAAGCTGTCTGAAGTGTTTTTCAAAAGTTATCAACACTTTTATGTTTGGCGTTCCGAAACCCACCTTATCTCAGGCTGAAAAGCGTTTTTGTGCATTGTGCCATAACTTTTCAGGAAAGCTTCAGAACATGAAATTTTAACCTCCCACTATAGCAGAAAGGGTCTTTCTAGTAGTTGCACATCAAATCTAAACTGTCTGAAGTGTTTTTCCAAAGTTATCAACACTTTTATGTTTGGCGTTCCGAAACCCACCTTATCTCAGGCTGAAAAGCGTTTTTACGCATTGTGCCATAACTTTTCAGGGAAGCTTCAGAACATGAAATTTTAACCTCCCACTATAGCAGAAAGGGTCTTTCTAGTAGGTGCACATCAAATCTAAGCTCTCTGAAGTGTTTTTCGAAAGTTATCAACACTTTTATGTTTGGCGTTCCGAAACCCACCTTATCTCAGGCTGAAAAGCGTTTTTGTGCATTGTGCCATAACTTTTCAGGGAAGCTTCAGAACATGAAATTTTAACCTCCCACTATAGCAGAAAGGGTCTTTCTAGTAGTTGCACATCAAATCTAAACTGTCTGAAGTGTTTTTCAAAAGTTATCAACACTTTTATGTTTGGCGTTCCGAAACCCACCTTATCTCAGGCTGAAAAGCGTTTTTGTGCATTGTGCCATAACTTTTCAGGAAAGCTTCAGAACATGAAATTTTAACCTCCCACTATAGCAGAAAGGGTCTTTCTAGTAGTTGCACATCAAATCTAAACTGTCTGAAGTGTTTTTCCAAAGTTATCAACACTTTTATGTTTGGCGTTCCGAAACCCACCTTATCTCAGGCTGAAAAGCGTTTTTACGCATTGTGCCATAACTTTTCAGGGAAGCTTCAGAACATGAAATTTTAACCTCCCACTATAGCAGAAAGGGTCTTTCTAGTAGTTGCACATCAAATCTAAACTGTCTGAAGTGTTTTTCCAAAGTTATCAACACTTTTATGTTTGGCGTTCCGAAACCCACCTTATCTCAGGCTGAAAAGCGTTTTTGTGCATTGTGCCATAACTTTTCAGGGAAGCTTCAGAACATGAAATTTTAACCTCCCACTATAGCAGAAAGGGTCTTTCTAGTAGTTGCACATCAAATCTAAGCTGTCTGAAGTGTTTTTCAAAAGTTATCAACACTTTTATGTTTGGCGTTCCGAAACCCACCTTATCTCAGGCTGAAAAGCGTTTTTGTGCATTGTGCCATAACTTTTCAGGAAAGCTTCAGAACATGAAATTTTAACCTCCCACTATAGCAGAAAGGGTCTTTCTAGTAGTTGCACATCAAATCTAAACTGTCTGAAGTGTTTTTCCAAAGTTATCAACACTTTTATGTTTGGCGTTCCGAAACCCACCTTATCTCAGGCTGAAAAGCGTTTTTACGCATTGTGCCATAACTTTTCAGGGAAGCTTCAGAACATGAAATTTTAACCTCCCACTATAGCAGAAAGGGTCTTTCTAGTAGGTGCACATCAAATCTAAGCTCTCTGAAGTGTTTTTCGAAAGTTATCAACACTTTTATGTTTGGCGTTCCGAAACCCACCTTATCTCAGGCTGAAAAGCGTTTTTGTGCATTGTGCCATAACTTTTCAGGGAAGCTTCAGAACATGAAATTTTAACCTCCCACTATAGCAGAAAGGGTCTTTCTAGTAGGTGCACATCAAATCTAAGCTCTCTGAAGTGTTTTTCGAAAGTTATCAACACTTTTATGTTTGGCGTTCCGAAACCCACCTTATCTCAGGCTGAAAAGCGTTTTTGTGCATTGTGCCATAACTTTTCAGGAAAGCTTCAGAACATGAAATTTTAACCTCCCACTATAGCAGAAAGGGTCTTTCTAGTAGTTGCACATCAAATCTAAACTGTCTGAAGTGTTTTTCCAAAGTTATCAACACTTTTATGTTTGGCGTTCCGAAACCCACCTTATCTCAGGCTGAAAAGCGTTTTTACGCATTGTGCCATAACTTTTCAGGGAAGCTTCAGAACATGAAATTTTAACCTCCCACTATAGCAGAAAGGGTCTTTCTAGTAGGTGCACATCAAATCTAAGCTCTCTGAAGTGTTTTTCGAAAGTTATCGACACTTTTATGTTTGGCGTTCCGAAACCCACCTTATCTCAGGCTGAAAAGCGTTTTTGTGCATTGTGCCATAACTTTTCAGGGAAGCTTCAGAACATGAAATTTTAACCTCCCACTATAGCAGAAAGGGTCTTTCTAGTAGTTGCACATCAAATCTAAACTGTCTGAAGTGTTTTTCCAAAG
Source organism: Synchiropus splendidus (assembly GCF_027744825.2). Lineage (NCBI taxonomy): Eukaryota > Metazoa > Chordata > Actinopteri > Syngnathiformes > Callionymidae > Synchiropus > Synchiropus splendidus. Next base: position 43,004,188 of record NC_071335.1, on the reverse strand, counting down.
TTATCAACACTTTTATGTTTGGCGTTCCGAAACCCACCTTATCTCAGGCTGAAAAGCGTTTTTGTTCATTGTGCCATAACTTTTCAGGGAAGCTTCAGAACATGAAATTTTAACCTCCCACTATAGCAGAAAGGGTCTTTCTAGTAGGTGCACATCAAATCTAAGCTCTCTGAAGTGTTTTTCGAAAGTTATCAACACTTTTATGTTTGGCGTTCCGAAACCCACCTTATCTCAGGCTGAAAAGCGTTTTTGTGCATTGTGCCATAACTTTTCAGGAAAGCTTCAGAACATGAAATTTTAACCTCCCACTATAGCAGAAAGGGTCTTTCTAGTAGTTGCACATCAAATCTAAACTGTCTGAAGTGTTTTTCCAAAGTTATCAACACTTTTATGTTTGGCGTTCCGAAACCCACCTTATCTCAGGCTGAAAAGCGTTTTTACGCATTGTGCCATAACTTTTCAGGGAAGCTTCAGAACATGAAATTTTAACCTCCCACTATAGCAGAAAGGGTCTTTCTAGTAGGTGCACATCAAATCTAAGCTCTCTGAAGTGTTTTTCGAAAGTTATCGACACTTTTATGTTTGGCGTTCCGAAACCCACCTTATCTCAGGCTGAAAAGCGTTTTTGTGCATTGTGCCATAACTTTTCAGGGAAGCTTCAGAACATGAAATTTTAACCTCCCACTATAGCAGAAAGGGTCTTTCTAGTAGTTGCACATCAAATCTAAACTGTCTGAAGTGTTTTTCCAAAGTTATCAACACTTTTATGTTTGGCGTTCCGAAACCCACCTTATCTCAGGCTGAAAAGCGTTTTTGTGCATTGTGCCATAACTTTTCAGGGAAGCTTCAGAACATGAAATTTTAACCTCCCACTATAGCAGAAAGGGTCTTTCTAGTAGTTGCACATCAAATCTAAGCTGTCTGAAGTGTTTTTCAAAAGTTATCAACACTTTTATGTTTGGCGTTCCGAAACCCACCTTATCTCAGGCTGAAAAGCGTTTTTGTGCATTGTGCCATAACTTTTCAGGAAAGCTTCAGAACATGAAATTTTAACCTCCCACTATAGCAGAAAGGGTCTTTCTAGTAGTTGCACATCAAATCTAAACTGTCTGAAGTGTTTTTCCAAAGTTATCAACACTTTTATGTTTGGCGTTCCGAAACCCACCTTATCTCAGGCTGAAAAGCGTTTTTACGCATTGTGCCATAACTTTTCAGGGAAGCTTCAGAACATGAAATTTTAACCTCCCACTATAGCAGAAAGGGTCTTTCTAGTAGGTGCACATCAAATCTAAGCTCTCTGAAGTGTTTTTCGAAAGTTATCAACACTTTTATGTTTGGCGTTCCGAAACCCACCTTATCTCAGGCTGAAAAGCGTTTTTGTGCATTGTGCCATAACTTTTCAGGGAAGCTTCAGAACATGAAATTTTAACCTCCCACTATAGCAGAAAGGGTCTTTCTAGTAGGTGCACATCAAATCTAAGCTCTCTGAAGTGTTTTTCGAAAGTTATCAACACTTTTATGTTTGGCGTTCCGAAACCCACCTTATCTCAGGCTGAAAAGCGTTTTTGTGCATTGTGCCATAACTTTTCAGGAAAGCTTCAGAACATGAAATTTTAACCTCCCACTATAGCAGAAAGGGTCTTTCTAGTAGTTGCACATCAAATCTAAACTGTCTGAAGTGTTTTTCCAAAGTTATCAACACTTTTATGTTTGGCGTTCCGAAACCCACCTTATCTCAGGCTGAAAAGCGTTTTTACGCATTGTGCCATAACTTTTCAGGGAAGCTTCAGAACATGAAATTTTAACCTCCCACTATAGCAGAAAGGGTCTTTCTAGTAGGTGCACATCAAATCTAAGCTCTCTGAAGTGTTTTTCGAAAGTTATCGACACTTTTATGTTTGGCGTTCCGAAACCCACCTTATCTCAGGCTGAAAAGCGTTTTTGTGCATTGTGCCATAACTTTTCAGGGAAGCTTCAGAACATGAAATTTTAACCTCCCACTATAGCAGAAAGGGTCTTTCTAGTAGTTGCACATCAAATCTAAACTGTCTGAAGTGTTTTTCCAAAGTTATCAACACTTTTATGTTTGGCGTTCCGAAACCCACCTTATCTCAGGCTGAAAAGCGTTTTTGTTCATTGTGCCATAACTTTTCAGGGAAGCTTCAGAACATGAAATTTTAACCTCCCACTATAGCAGAAAGGGTCTTTCTAGTAGGTGCACATCAAATCTAAGCTCTCTGAAGTGTTTTTCGAAAGTTATCAACACTTTTATGTTTGGCGTTCCGAAACCCACCTTATCTCAGGCTGAAAAGCGTTTTTGTGCATTGTGCCATAACTTTTCAGGAAAGCTTCAGAACATGAAATTTTAACCTCCCACTATAGCAGAAAGGGTCTTTCTAGTAGTTGCACATCAAATCTAAACTGTCTGAAGTGTTTTTCCAAAGTTATCAACACTTTTATGTTTGGCGTTCCGAAACCCACCTTATCTCAGGCTGAAAAGCGTTTTTACGCATTGTGCCATAACTTTTCAGGGAAGCTTCAGAACATGAAATTTTAACCTCCCACTATAGCAGAAAGGGTCTTTCTAGTAGGTGCACATCAAATCTAAGCTCTCTGAAGTGTTTTTCGAAAGTTATCGACACTTTTATGTTTGGCGTTCCGAAACCCACCTTATCTCAGGCTGAAAAGCGTTTTTGTGCATTGTGCCATAACTTTTCAGGGAAGCTTCAGAACATGAAATTTTAACCTCCCACTATAGCAGAAAGGGTCTTTCTAGTAGTTGCACATCAAATCTAAACTGTCTGAAGTGTTTTTCCAAAGTTATCAACACTTTTATGTTTGGCGTTCCGAAACCCACCTTATCTCAGGCTGAAAAGCGTTTTTACGCATTGTGCCATAACTTTTCAGGGAAGCTTCAGAACATGAAATTTTAACCTCCCACTATAGCAGAAAGGGTCTTTCTAGTAGGTGCACATCAAATCTAAGCTCTCTGAAGTGTTTTTCGAAAGTTATCAACACTTTTATGTTTGGCGTTCCGAAACCCACCTTATCTCAGGCTGAAAAGCGTTTTTGTGCATTGTGCCATAACTTTTCAGGGAAGCTTCAGAACATGAAATTTTAACCTCCCACTATAGCAGAAAGGGTCTTTCTAGTAGTTGCACATCAAATCTAAACTGTCTGAAGTGTTTTTCCAAAGTTATCAACACTTTTATGTTTGGCGTTCCGAAACCCACCTTATCTCAGGCTGAAAAGCGTTTTTGTGCATTGTGCCATAACTTTTCAGGGAAGCTTCAGAACATGAAATTTTAACCTCCCACTATAGCAGAAAGGGTCTTTCTAGTAGTTGCACATCAAATCTAAACTGTCTGAAGTGTTTTTCCAAAGTTATCAACACTTTTATGTTTGGCGTTCCGAAACCCACCTTATCTCAGGCTGAAAAGCGTTTTTGTGCATTGTGCCATAACTTTTCAGGGAAGCTTCAGAACATGAAATTTTAACCTCCCACTATAGCAGAAAGGGTCTTTCTAGTAGTTGCACATCAAATCTAAGCTGTCTGAAGTGTTTTTCAAAAGTTATCAACACTTTTATGTTTGGCGTTCCGAAACCCACCTTATCTCAGGCTGAAAAGCGTTTTTGTGCATTGTGCCATAACTTTTCAGGAAAGCTTCAGAACATGAAATTTTAACCTCCCACTATAGCAGAAAGGGTCTTTCTAGTAGTTGCACATCAAATCTAAACTGTCTGAAGTGTTTTTCCAAAGTTATCAACACTTTTATGTTTGGCGTTCCGAAACCCACCTTATCTCAGGCTGAAAAGCGTTTTTACGCATTGTGCCATAACTTTTCAGGGAAGCTTCAGAACATGAAATTTTAACCTCCCACTATAGCAGAAAGGGTCTTTCTAGTAGGTGCACATCAAATCTAAGCTCTCTGAAGTGTTTTTCGAAAGTTATCAACACTTTTATGTTTGGCGTTCCGAAACCCACCTTATCTCAGGCTGAAAAGCGTTTTTGTGCATTGTGCCATAACTTTTCAGGGAAGCTTCAGAACATGAAATTTTAACCTCCCACTATAGCAGAAAGGGTCTTTCTAGTAGTTGCACATCAAATCTAAACTGTCTGAAGTGTTTTTCAAAAGTTATCAACACTTTTATGTTTGGCGTTCCGAAACCCACCTTATCTCAGGCTGAAAAGCGTTTTTGTGCATTGTGCCATAACTTTTCAGGAAAGCTTCAGAACATGAAATTTTAACCTCCCACTATAGCAGAAAGGGTCTTTCTAGTAGTTGCACATCAAATCTAAACTGTCTGAAGTGTTTTTCCAAAGTTATCAACACTTTTATGTTTGGCGTTCCGAAACCCACCTTATCTCAGGCTGAAAAGCGTTTTTACGCATTGTGCCATAACTTTTCAGGGAAGCTTCAGAACATGAAATTTTAACCTCCCACTATAGCAGAAAGGGTCTTTCTAGTAGTTGCACATCAAATCTAAACTGTCTGAAGTGTTTTTCCAAAGTTATCAACACTTTTATGTTTGGCGTTCCGAAACCCACCTTATCTCAGGCTGAAAAGCGTTTTTGTGCATTGTGCCATAACTTTTCAGGGAAGCTTCAGAACATGAAATTTTAACCTCCCACTATAGCAGAAAGGGTCTTTCTAGTAGTTGCACATCAAATCTAAGCTGTCTGAAGTGTTTTTCAAAAGTTATCAACACTTTTATGTTTGGCGTTCCGAAACCCACCTTATCTCAGGCTGAAAAGCGTTTTTGTGCATTGTGCCATAACTTTTCAGGAAAGCTTCAGAACATGAAATTTTAACCTCCCACTATAGCAGAAAGGGTCTTTCTAGTAGTTGCACATCAAATCTAAACTGTCTGAAGTGTTTTTCCAAAGTTATCAACACTTTTATGTTTGGCGTTCCGAAACCCACCTTATCTCAGGCTGAAAAGCGTTTTTACGCATTGTGCCATAACTTTTCAGGGAAGCTTCAGAACATGAAATTTTAACCTCCCACTATAGCAGAAAGGGTCTTTCTAGTAGGTGCACATCAAATCTAAGCTCTCTGAAGTGTTTTTCGAAAGTTATCAACACTTTTATGTTTGGCGTTCCGAAACCCACCTTATCTCAGGCTGAAAAGCGTTTTTGTGCATTGTGCCATAACTTTTCAGGGAAGCTTCAGAACATGAAATTTTAACCTCCCACTATAGCAGAAAGGGTCTTTCTAGTAGGTGCACATCAAATCTAAGCTCTCTGAAGTGTTTTTCGAAAGTTATCAACACTTTTATGTTTGGCGTTCCGAAACCCACCTTATCTCAGGCTGAAAAGCGTTTTTGTGCATTGTGCCATAACTTTTCAGGAAAGCTTCAGAACATGAAATTTTAACCTCCCACTATAGCAGAAAGGGTCTTTCTAGTAGTTGCACATCAAATCTAAACTGTCTGAAGTGTTTTTCCAAAGTTATCAACACTTTTATGTTTGGCGTTCCGAAACCCACCTTATCTCAGGCTGAAAAGCGTTTTTACGCATTGTGCCATAACTTTTCAGGGAAGCTTCAGAACATGAAATTTTAACCTCCCACTATAGCAGAAAGGGTCTTTCTAGTAGGTGCACATCAAATCTAAGCTCTCTGAAGTGTTTTTCGAAAGTTATCGACACTTTTATGTTTGGCGTTCCGAAACCCACCTTATCTCAGGCTGAAAAGCGTTTTTGTGCATTGTGCCATAACTTTTCAGGGAAGCTTCAGAACATGAAATTTTAACCTCCCACTATAGCAGAAAGGGTCTTTCTAGTAGTTGCACATCAAATCTAAACTGTCTGAAGTGTTTTTCCAAAGTTATCAACACTTTTATGTTTGGCGTTCCGAAACCCACCTTATCTCAGGCTGAAAAGCGTTTTTGTTCATTGTGCCATAACTTTTCAGGGAAGCTTCAGAACATGAAATTTTAACCTCCCACTATAGCAGAAAGGGTCTTTCTAGTAGGTGCACATCAAATCTAAGCTCTCTGAAGTGTTTTTCGAAAGTTATCAACACTTTTATGTTTGGCGTTCCGAAACCCACCTTATCTCAGGCTGAAAAGCGTTTTTGTGCATTGTGCCATAACTTTTCAGGAAAGCTTCAGAACATGAAATTTTAACCTCCCACTATAGCAGAAAGGGTCTTTCTAGTAGTTGCACATCAAATCTAAACTGTCTGAAGTGTTTTTCCAAAGTTATCAACACTTTTATGTTTGGCGTTCCGAAACCCACCTTATCTCAGGCTGAAAAGCGTTTTTACGCATTGTGCCATAACTTTTCAGGGAAGCTTCAGAACATGAAATTTTAACCTCCCACTATAGCAGAAAGGGTCTTTCTAGTAGGTGCACATCAAATCTAAGCTCTCTGAAGTGTTTTTCGAAAGTTATCGACACTTTTATGTTTGGCGTTCCGAAACCCACCTTATCTCAGGCTGAAAAGCGTTTTTGTGCATTGTGCCATAACTTTTCAGGGAAGCTTCAGAACATGAAATTTTAACCTCCCACTATAGCAGAAAGGGTCTTTCTAGTAGTTGCACATCAAATCTAAACTGTCTGAAGTGTTTTTCCAAAGTTATCAACACTTTTATGTTTGGCGTTCCGAAACCCACCTTATCTCAGGCTGAAAAGCGTTTTTGTGCATTGTGCCATAACTTTTCAGGGAAGCTTCAGAACATGAAATTTTAACCTCCCACTATAGCAGAAAGGGTCTTTCTAGTAGTTGCACATCAAATCTAAGCTGTCTGAAGTGTTTTTCAAAAGTTATCAACACTTTTATGTTTGGCGTTCCGAAACCCACCTTATCTCAGGCTGAAAAGCGTTTTTGTGCATTGTGCCATAACTTTTCAGGAAAGCTTCAGAACATGAAATTTTAACCTCCCACTATAGCAGAAAGGGTCTTTCTAGTAGTTGCACATCAAATCTAAACTGTCTGAAGTGTTTTTCCAAAGTTATCAACACTTTTATGTTTGGCGTTCCGAAACCCACCTTATCTCAGGCTGAAAAGCGTTTTTACGCATTGTGCCATAACTTTTCAGGGAAGCTTCAGAACATGAAATTTTAACCTCCCACTATAGCAGAAAGGGTCTTTCTAGTAGGTGCACATCAAATCTAAGCTCTCTGAAGTGTTTTTCGAAAGTTATCAACACTTTTATGTTTGGCGTTCCGAAACCCACCTTATCTCAGGCTGAAAAGCGTTTTTGTGCATTGTGCCATAACTTTTCAGGGAAGCTTCAGAACATGAAATTTTAACCTCCCACTATAGCAGAAAGGGTCTTTCTAGTAGGTGCACATCAAATCTAAGCTCTCTGAAGTGTTTTTCGAAAGTTATCAACACTTTTATGTTTGGCGTTCCGAAACCCACCTTATCTCAGGCTGAAAAGCGTTTTTGTGCATTGTGCCATAACTTTTCAGGAAAGCTTCAGAACATGAAATTTTAACCTCCCACTATAGCAGAAAGGGTCTTTCTAGTAGTTGCACATCAAATCTAAACTGTCTGAAGTGTTTTTCCAAAGTTATCAACACTTTTATGTTTGGCGTTCCGAAACCCACCTTATCTCAGGCTGAAAAGCGTTTTTACGCATTGTGCCATAACTTTTCAGGGAAGCTTCAGAACATGAAATTTTAACCTCCCACTATAGCAGAAAGGGTCTTTCTAGTAGGTGCACATCAAATCTAAGCTCTCTGAAGTGTTTTTCGAAAGTTATCGACACTTTTATGTTTGGCGTTCCGAAACCCACCTTATCTCAGGCTGAAAAGCGTTTTTGTGCATTGTGCCATAACTTTTCAGGGAAGCTTCAGAACATGAAATTTTAACCTCCCACTATAGCAGAAAGGGTCTTTCTAGTAGTTGCACATCAAATCTAAACTGTCTGAAGTGTTTTTCCAAAGTTATCAACACTTTTATGTTTGGCGTTCCGAAACCCACCTTATCTCAGGCTGAAAAGCGTTTTTGTTCATTGTGCCATAACTTTTCAGGGAAGCTTCAGAACATGAAATTTTAACCTCCCACTATAGCAGAAAGGGTCTTTCTAGTAGGTGCACATCAAATCTAAGCTCTCTGAAGTGTTTTTCGAAAGTTATCAACACTTTTATGTTTGGCGTTCCGAAACCCACCTTATCTCAGGCTGAAAAGCGTTTTTGTGCATTGTGCCATAACTTTTCAGGAAAGCTTCAGAACATGAAATTTTAACCTCCCACTATAGCAGAAAGGGTCTTTCTAGTAGTTGCACATCAAATCTAAACTGTCTGAAGTGTTTTTCCAAAGTTATCAACACTTTTATGTTTGGCGTTCCGAAACCCACCTTATCTCAGGCTGAAAAGCGTTTTTACGCATTGTGCCATAACTTTTCAGGGAAGCTTCAGAACATGAAATTTTAACCTCCCACTATAGCAGAAAGGGTCTTTCTAGTAGGTGCACATCAAATCTAAGCTCTCTGAAGTGTTTTTCGAAAGTTATCGACACTTTTATGTTTGGCGTTCCGAAACCCACCTTATCTCAGGCTGAAAAGCGTTTTTGTGCATTGTGCCATAACTTTTCAGGGAAGCTTCAGAACATGAAATTTTAACCTCCCACTATAGCAGAAAGGGTCTTTCTAGTAGTTGCACATCAAATCTAAACTGTCTGAAGTGTTTTTCCAAAGTTATCAACACTTTTATGTTTGGCGTTCCGAAACCCACCTTATCTCAGGCTGAAAAGCGTTTTTGTGCATTGTGCCATAACTTTTCAGGGAAGCTTCAGAACATGAAATTTTAACCTCCCACTATAGCAGAAAGGGTCTTTCTAGTAGGTGCACATCAAATCTAAGCTCTCTGAAGTGTTTTTCGAAAGTTATCAACACTTTTATGTTTGGCGTTCCGAAACCCACCTTATCTCAGGCTGAAAAGCGTTTTTGTGCATTGTGCCATAACTTTTCAGGAAAGCTTCAGAACATGAAATTTTAACCTCCCACTATAGCAGAAAGGGTCTTTCTAGTAGTTGCACATCAAATCTAAACTGTCTGAAGTGTTTTTCCAAAGTTATCAACACTTTTATGTTTGGCGTTCCGAAACCCACCTTATCTCAGGCTGAAAAGCGTTTTTACGCATTGTGCCATAACTTTTCAGGGAAGCTTCAGAACATGAAATTTTAACCTCCCACTATAGCAGAAAGGGTCTTTCTAGTAGGTGCACATCAAATCTAAGCTCTCTGAAGTGTTTTTCGAAAGTTATCGACACTTTTATGTTTGGCGTTCCGAAACCCACCTTATCTCAGGCTGAAAAGCGTTTTTGTGCATTGTGCCATAACTTTTCAGGGAAGCTTCAGAACATGAAATTTTAACCTCCCACTATAGCAGAAAGGGTCTTTCTAGTAGTTGCACATCAAATCTAAACTGTCTGAAGTGTTTTTCCAAAGTTATTAACACTTTTATGTTTGGCGTTCCGAAACCCACCTTATCTCAGGCTGAAAAGCGTTTTTGTGCATTGTGCCATAACTTTTCAGGGAAGCTTCAGAACATGAAATTTTAACCTCCCACTATAGCAGAAAGGGTCTTTCTAGTAGTTGCACATCAAATCTAAACTGTCTGAAGTGTTTTTCAAAAGTTATCAACACTTTTATGTTTGGCGTTCCGAAACCCACCTTATCTCAGGCTGAAAAGCGTTTTTGTGCATTGTGCCATAACTTTTCAGGAAAGCTTCAGAACATGAAATTTTAACCTCCCACTATAGCAGAAAGGGTCTTTCTAGTAGTTGCACATCAAATCTAAACTGTCTGAAGTGTTTTTCCAAAGTTATCAACACTTTTATGTTTGGCGTTCCGAAACCCACCTTATCTCAGGCTGAAAAGCGTTTTTACGCATTGTGCCATAACTTTTCAGGGAAGCTTCAGAACATGAAATTTTAACCTCCCACTATAGCAGAAAGGGTCTTTCTAGTAGTTGCACATCAAATCTAAACTGTCTGAAGTGTTTTTCCAAAGTTATCAACACTTTTATGTTTGGCGTTCCGAAACCCACCTTATCTCAGGCTGAAAAGCGTTTTTGTGCATTGTGCCATAACTTTTCAGGGAAGCTTCAGAACATGAAATTTTAACCTCCCACTATAGCAGAAAGGGTCTTTCTAGTAGTTGCACATCAAATCTAAGCTGTCTGAAGTGTTTTTCAAAAGTTATCAACACTTTTATGTTTGGCGTTCCGAAACCCACCTTATCTCAGGCTGAAAAGCGTTTTTGTGCATTGTGCCATAACTTTTCAGGAAAGCTTCAGAACATGAAATTTTAACCTCCCACTATAGCAGAAAGGGTCTTTCTAGTAGTTGCACATCAAATCTAAACTGTCTGAAGTGTTTTTCCAAAGTTATCAACACTTTTATGTTTGGCGTTCCGAAACCCACCTTATCTCAGGCTGAAAAGCGTTTTTACGCATTGTGCCATAACTTTTCAGGGAAGCTTCAGAACATGAAATTTTAACCTCCCACTATAGCAGAAAGGGTCTTTCTAGTAGGTGCACATCAAATCTAAGCTCTCTGAAGTGTTTTTCGAAAGTTATCAACACTTTTATGTTTGGCGTTCCGAAACCCACCTTATCTCAGGCTGAAAAGCGTTTTTGTGCATTGTGCCATAACTTTTCAGGGAAGCTTCAGAACATGAAATTTTAACCTCCCACTATAGCAGAAAGGGTCTTTCTAGTAGTTGCACATCAAATCTAAACTGTCTGAAGTGTTTTTCCAAAGTTATCAACACTTTTATGTTTGGCGTTCCGAAACCCACCTTATCTCAGGCTGAAAAGCGTTTTTGTGCATTGTGCCATAACTTTTCAGGGAAGCTTCAGAACATGAAATTTTAACCTCCCACTATAGCAGAAAGGGTCTTTCTAGTAGTTGCACATCAAATCTAAACTGTCTGAAGTGTTTTTCCAAAGTTATCAACACTTTTATGTTTGGCGTTCCGAAACCCACCTTATCTCAGGCTGAAAAGCGTTTTTGTGCATTGTGCCATAACTTTTCAGGGAAGCTTCAGAACATGAAATTTTAACCTCCCACTATAGCAGAAAGGGTCTTTCTAGTAGTTGCACATCAAATCTAAGCTGTCTGATGTGTTTTTCAAAAGTTATCAACACTTTTATGTTTGGCGTTCCGAAACCCACCTTATCTCAGGCTGAAAAGCGTTTTTGTGCATTGTGCCATAACTTTTCAGGAAAGCTTCAGAACATGAAATTTTAACCTCCCACTATAGCAGAAAGGGTCTTTCTAGTAGTTGCACATCAAATCTAAACTGTCTGAAGTGTTTTTCCAAAGTTATCAACACTTTTATGTTTGGCGTTCCGAAACCCACCTTATCTCAGGCTGAAAAGCGTTTTTACGCATTGTGCCATAACTTTTCAGGGAAGCTTCAGAACATGAAATTTTAACCTCCCACTATAGCAGAAAGGGTCTTTCTAGTAGGTGCACATCAAATCTAAGCTCTCTGAAGTGTTTTTCGAAAGTTATCAACACTTTTATGTTTGGCGTTCCGAAACCCACCTTATCTCAGGCTGAAAAGCGTTTTTGTGCATTGTGCCATAACTTTTCAGGGAAGCTTCAGAACATGAAATTTTAACCTCCCACTATAGCAGAAAGGGTCTTTCTAGTAGTTGCACATCAAATCTAAACTGTCTGAAGTGTTTTTCAAAAGTTATCAACACTTTTATGTTTGGCGTTCCGAAACCCACCTTATCTCAGGCTGAAAAGCGTTTTTGTGCATTGTGCCATAACTTTTCAGGAAAGCTTCAGAACATGAAATTTTAACCTCCCACTATAGCAGAAAGGGTCTTTCTAGTAGTTGCACATCAAATCTAAACTGTCTGAAGTGTTTTTCCAAAGTTATCAACACTTTTATGTTTGGCGTTCCGAAACCCACCTTATCTCAGGCTGAAAAGCGTTTTTACGCATTGTGCCATAACTTTTCAGGGAAGCTTCAGAACATGAAATTTTAACCTCCCACTATAGCAGAAAGGGTCTTTCTAGTAGTTGCACATCAAATCTAAACTGTCTGAAGTGTTTTTCCAAAGTTATCAACACTTTTATGTTTGGCGTTCCGAAACCCACCTTATCTCAGGCTGAAAAGCGTTTTTGTGCATTGTGCCATAACTTTTCAGGGAAGCTTCAGAACATGAAATTTTAACCTCCCACTATAGCAGAAAGGGTCTTTCTAGTAGTTGCACATCAAATCTAAGCTGTCTGAAGTGTTTTTCAAAAGTTATCAACACTTTTATGTTTGGCGTTCCGAAACCCACCTTATCTCAGGCTGAAAAGCGTTTTTGTGCATTGTGCCATAACTTTTCAGGAAAGCTTCAGAACATGAAATTTTAACCTCCCACTATAGCAGAAAGGGTCTTTCTAGTAGTTGCACATCAAATCTAAACTGTCTGAAGTGTTTTTCCAAAGTTATCAACACTTTTATGTTTGGCGTTCCGAAACCCACCTTATCTCAGGCTGAAAAGCGTTTTTACGCATTGTGCCATAACTTTTCAGGGAAGCTTCAGAACATGAAATTTTAACCTCCCACTATAGCAGAAAGGGTCTTTCTAGTAGGTGCACATCAAATCTAAGCTCTCTGAAGTGTTTTTCGAAAGTTATCAACACTTTTATGTTTGGCGTTCCGAAACCCACCTTATCTCAGGCTGAAAAGCGTTTTTGTGCATTGTGCCATAACTTTTCAGGGAAGCTTCAGAACATGAAATTTTAACCTCCCACTATAGCAGAAAGGGTCTTTCTAGTAGGTGCACATCAAATCTAAGCTCTCTGAAGTGTTTTTCGAAAGTTATCAACACTTTTATGTTTGGCGTTCCGAAACCCACCTTATCTCAGGCTGAAAAGCGTTTTTGTGCATTGTGCCATAACTTTTCAGGAAAGCTTCAGAACATGAAATTTTAACCTCCCACTATAGCAGAAAGGGTCTTTCTAGTAGTTGCACATCAAATCTAAACTGTCTGAAGTGTTTTTCCAAAGTTATCAACACTTTTATGTTTGGCGTTCCGAAACCCACCTTATCTCAGGCTGAAAAGCGTTTTTACGCATTGTGCCATAACTTTTCAGGGAAGCTTCAGAACATGAAATTTTAACCTCCCACTATAGCAGAAAGGGTCTTTCTAGTAGGTGCACATCAAATCTAAGCTCTCTGAAGTGTTTTTCGAAAGTTATCGACACTTTTATGTTTGGCGTTCCGAAACCCACCTTATCTCAGGCTGAAAAGCGTTTTTGTGCATTGTGCCATAACTTTTCAGGGAAGCTTCAGAACATGAAATTTTAACCTCCCACTATAGCAGAAAGGGTCTTTCTAGTAGTTGCACATCAAATCTAAACTGTCTGAAGTGTTTTTCCAAAGTTATCAACACTTTTATGTTTGGCGTTCCGAAACCCACCTTATCTCAGGCTGAAAAGCGTTTTTGTGCATTGTGCCATAACTTTTCAGGGAAGCTTCAGAACATGAAATTTTAACCTCCCACTATAGCAGAAAGGGTCTTTCTAGTAGGTGCACATCAAATCTAAGCTCTCTGAAGTGTTTTTCGAAAGTTATCAACACTTTTATGTTTGGCGTTCCGAAACCCACCTTATCTCAGGCTGAAAAGCGTTTTTGTGCATTGTGCCATAACTTTTCAGGAAAGCTTCAGAACATGAAATTTTAACCTCCCACTATAGCAGAAAGGGTCTTTCTAGTAGTTGCACATCAAATCTAAACTGTCTGAAGTGTTTTTCCAAAGTTATCAACACTTTTATGTTTGGCGTTCCGAAACCCACCTTATCTCAGGCTGAAAAGCGTTTTTACGCATTATGCCATAACTTTTCAGGGAAGCTTCAGAACATGAAATTTTAACCTCCCACTATAGCAGAAAGGGTCTTTCTAGTAGGTGCACATCAAATCTAAGCTCTCTGAAGTGTTTTTCGAAAGTTATCAACACTTTTATGTTTGGCGTTCCGAAACCCACCTTATCTCAGGCTGAAAAGCGTTTTTGTGCATTGTGCCATAACTTTTCAGGGAAGCTTCAGAACATGAAATTTTAACCTCCCACTATAGCAGAAAGGGTCTTTCTAGTAGTTGCACATCAAATCTAAACTGTCTGAAGTGTTTTTCCAAAGTTATCAACACTTTTATGTTTGGCGTTCCGAAACCCACCTTATCTCAGGCTGAAAAGCGTTTTTGTGCATTGTGCCATAACTTTTCAGGGAAGCTTCAGAACATGAAATTTTAACCTCCCACTATAGCAGAAAGGGTCTTTCTAGTAGTTGCACATCAAATCTAAGCTGTCTGAAGTGTTTTTCACAAGTTATCAACACTTTTATGTTTGGCGTTCCGAAACCCACCTTATCTCAGGCTGAAAAGCGTTTTTGTGCATTGTGCCATAACTTTTCAGGAAAGCTTCAGAACATGAAATTTTAACCTCCCACTATAGCAGAAAGGGTCTTTCTAGTAGTTGCACATCAAATCTAAACTGTCTGAAGTGTTTTTCCAAAGTTATCAACACTTTTATGTTTGGCGTTCCGAAACCCACCTTATCTCAGGCTGAAAAGCGTTTTTGTGCATTGTGCCATAACTTTTCAGGAAAGCTTCAGAACATGAAATTTTAACCTCCCACTATAGCAGAAAGGGTCTTTCTAGTAGTTGCACATCAAATCTAAGCTGTCTGAAGTGTTTTTCAAAAGTTATCAACACTTTTATGTTTGGCGTTCCGAAACCCACCTTATCTCAGGCTGAAAAGCGTTTTTGTGCATTGTGCCATAACTTTTAAGGAAAGCTTCAGAACATGAAATTTTAACCTCCCACTATAGCAGAAAGGGTCTTTCTAGTAGTTGCACATCAAATCTAAACTGTCTGAAGTGTTTTTCCAAAGTTATGAACACTTTTATGTTTGGCGTTCCGAAACCCACCTTATCTCAGGCTGAAAAGCGTTTTTACGCATTATGCCATAACTTTTCAGGGAAGCTTCAGAACATGAAATTTTAACCTCCCACTATAGCAGAAAGGGTCTTTCTAGTAGGTGCACATCAAATCTAAGCTCTCTGAAGTGTTTTTCGAAAGTTATCAACACTTTTATGTTTGGCGTTCCGAAACCCACCTTATCTCAGGCTGAAAAGCGTTTTTGTGCATTGTGCCATAACTTTTCAGGGAAGCTTCAGAACATGAAATTTTAACCTCCCACTATAGCAGAAAGGGTCTTTCTAGTAGTTGCACATCAAATCTAAACTGTCTGAAGTGTTTTTCCAAAGTTATCAACACTTTTATGTTTGGCGTTCCGAAACCCACCTTATCTCAGGCTGAAAAGCGTTTTTGTGCATTGTGCCATAACTTTTCAGGGAAGCTTCAGAACATGAAATTTTAACCTCCCACTATAGCAGAAAGGGTCTTTCTAGTAGTTGCACATCAAATCTAAGCTGTCTGAAGTGTTTTTCACAAGTTATCAACACTTTTATGTTTGGCGTTCCGAAACCCACCTTATCTCAGGCTGAAAAGCGTTTTTGTGCATTGTGCCATAACTTTTCAGGAAAGCTTCAGAACATGAAATTTTAACCTCCCACTATAGCAGAAAGGGTCTTTCTAGTAGTTGCACATCAAATCTAAACTGTCTGAAGTGTTTTTCCAAAGTTATCAACACTTTTATGTTTGGCGTTCCGAAACCCACCTTATCTCAGGCTGAAAAGCGTTTTTGTGCATTGTGCCATAACTTTTCAGGAAAGCTTCAGAACATGAAATTTTAACCTCCCACTATAGCAGAAAGGGTCTTTCTAGTAGTTGCACATCAAATCTAAGCTGTCTGAACTGTTTTTCAAAAGTTATCAACACTTTTATGTTTGGCGTTCCGAAACCCACCTTATCTCAGGCTGAAAAGCGTTTTTGTGAATTGTGCCATAACTTTTAAGGAAAGCTTCAGAACATGAAATTTTAACCTCCCACTATAGCAGAAAGGGTCTTTCTAGTAGTTGCACATCAAATCTAAACTGTCTGAAGTGTTTTTCCAAAGTTATGAACACTTTTATGTTTGGCGTTCCGAAACCCACCTTATCTCAGGCTGAAAAGCGTTTTTACGCATTGTGCCATAACTTTTCAGGGAAGCTTCAGAACATGAAATTTTAACCTCCCACTATAGCAGAAAGGGTCTTTCTAGTAGGTGCACATCAAATCTAAGCTCTCTGAAGTGTTTTTCGAAAGTTATCAACACTTTTATGTTTGGCGTTCCGAAACCCACCTTATCTCAGGCTGAAAAGCGTTTTTGTGCATTGTGCCATAACTTTTCAGGGAAGCTTCAGAACATGAAATTTTAACCTCCCACTATAGCAGAAAGGGTCTTTCTAGTAGTTGCACATCAAATCTAAACTGTCTGAAGTGTTTTTCCAAAGTTATTAACACTTTTATGTTTGGCGTTCCGAAACCCACCTTATCTCAGGCTGAAAAGCGTTTTTGTGCATTGTGCCATAACTTTTCAGGGAAGCTTCAGAACATGAAATTTTAACCTCCCACTATAGCAGAAAGGGTCTTTCTAGTAGTTGCACATCAAATCTAAACTGTCTGAAGTGTTTTTCCAAAGTTATCAACACTTTTATGTTTGGCGTTCCGAAACCCACCTTATCTCAGGCTGAAAAGCGTTTTTGTGCATTGTGCCATAACTTGTCAGGGAAGCTTCAGAACATGAAATTTTAACCTCCCACTATAGCAGAAAGGGTCTTTCTAGTAGGTGCACATCAAATCTAAGCTCTCTGAAGTGTTTTTCGAAAGTTATCAACACTTTTATGTTTGGCGTTCCGAAACCCACCTTATCTCAGGCTGAAAAGCGTTTTTGTGCATTGTGCCATAACTTTTCAGGAAAGCTTCAGAACATGAAATTTTAACCTCCCACTATAGCAGAAAGGGTCTTTCTAGTAGTTGCACATCAAATCTAAACTGTCTGAAGTGTTTTTCCAAAGTTATCAACACTTTTATGTTTGGCGTTCCGAAACCCACCTTATCTCAGGCTGAAAAGCGTTTTTACGCATTGTGCCATAACTTTTCAGGGAAGCTTCAGAACATGAAATTTTAACCTCCCACTATAGCAGAAAGGGTCTTTCTAGTAGTTGCACATCAAATCTAAGCTCTCTGAAGTGTTTTTCGAAAGTTATCAACACTTTTATGTTTGGCGTTCCGAAACCCACCTTATCTCAGGCTGAAAAGCGTTTTTGTGCATTGTGCCATAACTTTTCAGGGAAGCTTCAGAACATGAAATTTTAACCTCCCACTATAGCAGAAAGGGTCTTTCTAGTAGTTGCACATCAAATCTAAGCTGTCTGAAGTGTTTTTCAAAAGTTATCAACACTTTTATGTTTGGCGTTCCGAAACCCACCTTATCTCAGGCTGAAAAGCGTTTTTACGCATTGTGCCATAACTTTTCAGGGAAGCTTCAGAACATGAAATTTTAACCTCCCACTATAGCAGAAAGGGTCTTTCTAGTAGTTGCACATCAAATCTAAGCTGTCTGAAGTGTTTTTCACAAGTTATCAACACTTTTATGTTTGGCGTTCCGAAACCCACCTTATCTCAGGCTGAAAAGCGTTTTTGTGCATTGTGCCATAACTTTTCAGGAAAGCTTCAGAACATGAAATTTTAACCTCCCACTATAGCAGAAAGGGTCTTTCTAGTAGTTGCACATCAAATCTAAACTGTCTGAAGTGTTTTTCCAAAGTTATCAACACTTTTATGTTTGGCGTTCCGAAACCCACCTTATCTCAGGCTGAAAAGCGTTTTTGTGCATTGTGCCATAACTTTTCAGGAAAGCTTCAGAACATGAAATTTTAACCTCCCACTATAGCAGAAAGGGTCTTTCTAGTAGTTGCACATCAAATCTAAGCTGTCTGAACTGTTTTTCAAAAGTTATCAACACTTTTATGTTTGGCGTTCCGAAACCCACCTTATCTCAGGCTGAAAAGCGTTTTTGTGCATTGTGCCATAACTTTTAAGGAAAGCTTCAGAACATAAAATTTTAACCTCCCACTATAGCAGAAAGGGTCTTTCTAGTAGTTGCACATCAAATCTAAACTGTCTGAAGTGTTTTTCCAAAGTTATGAACACTTTTATGTTTGGCGTTCCGAAACCCACCTTATCTCAGGCTGAAAAGCGTTTTTACGCATTGTGCCATAACTTTTCAGGGAAGCTTCAGAACATGAAATTTTAACCTCCCACTATAGCAGAAAGGGTCTTTCTAGTAGGTGCACATCAAATCTAAGCTCTCTGAAGTGTTTTTCGAAAGTTATCAACACTTTTATGTTTGGCGTTCCGAAACCCACCTTATCTCAGGCTGAAAAGCGTTTTTGTGCATTGTGCCATAACTTTTCAGGGAAGCTTCAGAACATGAAATTTTAACCTCCCACTATAGCAGAAAGGGTCTTTCTAGTAGTTGCACATCAAATCTAAACTGTCTGAAGTGTTTTTCCAAAGTTATCAACACTTTTATGTTTGGCGTTCCGAAACCCACCTTATCTCAGGCTGAAAAGCGTTTTTGTGCATTGTGCCATAACTTTTCAGGGAAGCTTCAGAACATGAAATTTTAACCTCCCACTATAGCAGAAAGGGTCTTTCTAGTAGGTGCACATCAAATCTAAGCTCTCTGAAGTGTTTTTCGAAAGTTATCAACACTTTTATGTTTGGCGTTCCGAAACCCACCTTATCTCAGGCTGAAAAGCGTTTTTGTGCATTGTGCCATAACTTTTCAGGAAAGCTTCAGAACATGAAATTTTAACCTCCCACTATAACAGAAAGGGTCTTTCTAGTAGTTGCACATCAAATCTAAACTGTCTGAAGTGTTTTTCCAAAGTTATGAACACTTTTATGTTTGGCGTTCCGAAACCCACCTTATCTCAGGCTGAAAAGCGTTTTTACGCATTATGCCATAACTTTTCAGGGAAGCTTCAGAACATGAAATTTTAACCTCCCACTATAGCAGAAAGGGTCTTTCTAGTAGGTGCACATCAAATCTAAGCTCTCTGAAGTGTTTTTCGAAAGTTATCAACACTTTTATGTTTGGCGTTCCGAAACCCACCTTATCTCAGGCTGAAAAGCGTTTTTGTGCATTGTGCCATAACTTTTCAGGGAAGCTTCAGAACATGAAATTTTAACCTCCCACTATAGCAGAAAGGGTCTTTCTAGTAGTTGCACATCAAATCTAAACTGTCTGAAGTGTTTTTCCAAAGTTATCAACACTTTTATGTTTGGCGTTCCGAAACCCACCTTATCTCAGGCTGAAAAGCGTTTTTGTGCATTGTGCCATAACTTTTCAGGGAAGCTTCAGAACATGAAATTTTAACCTCCCACTATAGCAGAAAGGGTCTTTCTAGTAGTTGCACATCAAATCTAAGCTGTCTGAAGTGTTTTTCACAAGTTATCAACACTTTTATGTTTGGCGTTCCGAAACCCACCTTATCTCAGGCTGAAAAGCGTTTTTGTGCATTGTGCCATAACTTTTCAGGAAAGCTTCAGAACATGAAATTTTAACCTCCCACTATAGCAGAAAGGGTCTTTCTAGTAGTTGCACATCAAATCTAAACTGTCTGAAGTGTTTTTCCAAAGTTATCAACACTTTTATGTTTGGCGTTCCGAAACCCACCTTATCTCAGGCTGAAAAGCGTTTTTGTGCATTGTGCCATAACTTTTCAGGAAAGCTTCAGAACATGAAATTTTAACCTCCCACTATAGCAGAAAGGGTCTTTCTAGTAGTTGCACATCAAATCTAAGCTGTCTGAACTGTTTTTCAAAAGTTATCAACACTTTTATGTTTGGCGTTCCGAAACCCACCTTATCTCAGGCTGAAAAGCGTTTTTGTGAATTGTGCCATAACTTTTAAGGAAAGCTTCAGAACATGAAATTTTAACCTCCCACTATAGCAGAAAGGGTCTTTCTAGTAGTTGCACATCAAATCTAAACTGTCTGAAGTGTTTTTCCAAAGTTATGAACACTTTTATGTTTGGCGTTCCGAAACCCACCTTATCTCAGGCTGAAAAGCGTTTTTACGCATTGTGCCATAACTTTTCAGGGAAGCTTCAGAACATGAAATTTTAACCTCCCACTATAGCAGAAAGGGTCTTTCTAGTAGGTGCACATCAAATCTAAGCTCTCTGAAGTGTTTTTCGAAAGTTATCAACACTTTTATGTTTGGCGTTCCGAAACCCACCTTATCTCAGGCTGAAAAGCGTTTTTGTGCATTGTGCCATAACTTTTCAGGGAAGCTTCAGAACATGAAATTTTAACCTCCCACTATAGCAGAAAGGGTCTTTCTAGTAGTTGCACATCAAATCTAAACTGTCTGAAGTGTTTTTCCAAAGTTATTAACACTTTTATGTTTGGCGTTCCGAAACCCACCTTATCTCAGGCTGAAAAGCGTTTTTGTGCATTGTGCCATAACTTTTCAGGGAAGCTTCAGAACATGAAATTTTAACCTCCCACTATAGCAGAAAGGGTCTTTCTAGTAGTTGCACATCAAATCTAAACTGTCTGAAGTGTTTTTCCAAAGTTATCAACACTTTTATGTTTGGCGTTCCGAAACCCACCTTATCTCAGGCTGA
Source organism: Synchiropus splendidus (assembly GCF_027744825.2). Lineage (NCBI taxonomy): Eukaryota > Metazoa > Chordata > Actinopteri > Syngnathiformes > Callionymidae > Synchiropus > Synchiropus splendidus. Next base: position 42,983,644 of record NC_071335.1, on the reverse strand, counting down.
AAAGCGTTTTTGTGCATTGTGCCATAACTTTTCAGGGAAGCTTCAGAACATGAAATTTTAACCTCCCACTATAGCAGAAAGGGTCTTTCTAGTAGGTGCACATCAAATCTAAGCTCTCTGAAGTGTTTTTCGAAAGTTATCAACACTTTTATGTTTGGCGTTCCGAAACCCACCTTATCTCAGGCTGAAAAGCGTTTTTGTGCATTGTGCCATAACTTTTCAGGAAAGCTTCAGAACATGAAATTTTAACCTCCCACTATAGCAGAAAGGGTCTTTCTAGTAGTTGCACATCAAATCTAAACTGTCTGAAGTGTTTTTCCAAAGTTATCAACACTTTTATGTTTGGCGTTCCGAAACCCACCTTATCTCAGGCTGAAAAGCGTTTTTACGCATTGTGCCATAACTTTTCAGGGAAGCTTCAGAACATGAAATTTTAACCTCCCACTATAGCAGAAAGGGTCTTTCTAGTAGTTGCACATCAAATCTAAGCTCTCTGAAGTGTTTTTCGAAAGTTATCAACACTTTTATGTTTGGCGTTCCGAAACCCACCTTATCTCAGGCTGAAAAGCGTTTTTGTGCATTGTGCCATAACTTTTCAGGGAAGCTTCAGAACATGAAATTTTAACCTCCCACTATAGCAGAAAGGGTCTTTCTAGTAGTTGCACATCAAATCTAAGCTGTCTGAAGTGTTTTTCAAAAGTTATCAACACTTTTATGTTTGGCGTTCCGAAACCCACCTTATCTCAGGCTGAAAAGCGTTTTTACGCATTGTGCCATAACTTTTCAGGGAAGCTTCAGAACATGAAATTTTAACCTCCCACTATAGCAGAAAGGGTCTTTCTAGTAGTTGCACATCAAATCTAAGCTGTCTGAAGTGTTTTTCACAAGTTATCAACACTTTTATGTTTGGCGTTCCGAAACCCACCTTATCTCAGGCTGAAAAGCGTTTTTGTGCATTGTGCCATAACTTTTCAGGAAAGCTTCAGAACATGAAATTTTAACCTCCCACTATAGCAGAAAGGGTCTTTCTAGTAGTTGCACATCAAATCTAAACTGTCTGAAGTGTTTTTCCAAAGTTATCAACACTTTTATGTTTGGCGTTCCGAAACCCACCTTATCTCAGGCTGAAAAGCGTTTTTGTGCATTGTGCCATAACTTTTCAGGAAAGCTTCAGAACATGAAATTTTAACCTCCCACTATAGCAGAAAGGGTCTTTCTAGTAGTTGCACATCAAATCTAAGCTGTCTGAACTGTTTTTCAAAAGTTATCAACACTTTTATGTTTGGCGTTCCGAAACCCACCTTATCTCAGGCTGAAAAGCGTTTTTGTGCATTGTGCCATAACTTTTAAGGAAAGCTTCAGAACATGAAATTTTAACCTCCCACTATAGCAGAAAGGGTCTTTCTAGTAGTTGCACATCAAATCTAAACTGTCTGAAGTGTTTTTCCAAAGTTATGAACACTTTTATGTTTGGCGTTCCGAAACCCACCTTATCTCAGGCTGAAAAGCGTTTTTACGCATTGTGCCATAACTTTTCAGGGAAGCTTCAGAACATGAAATTTTAACCTCCCACTATAGCAGAAAGGGTCTTTCTAGTAGGTGCACATCAAATCTAAGCTCTCTGAAGTGTTTTTCGAAAGTTATCAACACTTTTATGTTTGGCGTTCCGAAACCCACCTTATCTCAGGCTGAAAAGCGTTTTTGTGCATTGTGCCATAACTTTTCAGGGAAGCTTCAGAACATGAAATTTTAACCTCCCACTATAGCAGAAAGGGTCTTTCTAGTAGTTGCACATCAAATCTAAACTGTCTGAAGTGTTTTTCCAAAGTTATTAACACTTTTATGTTTGGCGTTCCGAAACCCACCTTATCTCAGGCTGAAAAGCGTTTTTGTGCATTGTGCCATAACTTTTCAGGGAAGCTTCAGAACATGAAATTTTAACCTCCCACTATAGCAGAAAGGGTCTTTCTAGTAGTTGCACATCAAATCTAAACTGTCTGAAGTGTTTTTCCAAAGTTATCAACACTTTTATGTTTGGCGTTCCGAAACCCACCTTATCTCAGGCTGAAAAGCGTTTTTGTGCATTGTGCCATAACTTTTCAGGGAAGCTTCAGAACATGAAATTTTAACCTCCCACTATAGCAGAAAGGGTCTTTCTAGTAGGTGCACATCAAATCTAAACTCTCTGAAGTGTTTTTCGAAAGTTATCAACACTTTTATGTTTGGCGTTCCGAAACCCACCTTATCTCAGGCTGAAAAGCGTTTTTGTGCATTGTGCCATAACTTTTCAGGAAAGCTTCAGAACATGAAATTTTAACCTCCCACTATAACAGAAAGGGTCTTTCTAGTAGTTGCACATCAAATCTAAACTGTCTGAAGTGTTTTTCCAAAGTTATCAACACTTTTATGTTTGGCGTTCCGAAACCCACCTTATCTCAGGCTGAAAAGCGTTTTTGTGCATTGTGCCATAACTTTTCAGGAAAGCTTCAGAACATGAAATTTTAACCTCCCACTATAGCAGAAAGGGTCTTTCTAGTAGTTGCACATCAAATCTAAACTGTCTGAAGTGTTTTTCCAAAGTTATCAACACTTTTATGTTTGGCGTTCCGAAACCCACCTTATCTCAGGCTGAAAAGCGTTTTTACGCATTGTGCCATAACTTTTCAGGGAAGCTTCAGAACATGAAATTTTAACCTCCCACTATAGCAGAAAGGGTCTTTCTAGTAGGTGCACATCAAATCTAAGCTCTCTGAAGTGTTTTTCGAAAGTTATCAACACTTTTATGTTTGGCGTTCCGAAACCCACCTTATCTCAGGCTGAAAAGCGTTTTTGTGCATTGTGCCATAACTTTTCAGGGAAGCTTCAGAACATGAAATTTTAACCTCCCACTATAGCAGAAAGGGTCTTTCTAGTAGTTGCACATCAAATCTAAACTGTCTGAAGTGTTTTTCCAAAGTTATCAACACTTTTATGTTTGGCGTTCCGAAACCCACCTTATCTCAGGCTGAAAAGCGTTTTTGTGCATTGTGCCATAACTTTTCAGGGAAGCTTCAGAACATGAAATTTTAACCTCCCACTATAGCAGAAAGGGTCTTTCTAGTAGTTGCACATCAAATCTAAGCTGTCTGAAGTGTTTTTCAAAAGTTATCAACACTTTTATGTTTGGCGTTCCGAAACCCACCTTATCTCAGGCTGAAAAGCGTTTTTGTGCATTGTGCCATAACTTTTCAGGAAAGCTTCAGAACATGAAATTTTAACCTCCCACTATAGCAGAAAGGGTCTTTCTAGTAGTTGCACATCAAATCTAAGCTGTCTGAACTGTTTTTCAAAAGTTATCAACACTTTTATGTTTGGCGTTCCGAAACCCACCTTATCTCAGGCTGAAAAGCGTTTTTGTGCATTGTGCCATAACTTTTAAGGAAAGCTTCAGAACATGAAATTTTAACCTCCCACTATAGCAGAAAGGGTCTTTCTAGTAGTTGCACATCAAATCTAAACTGTCTGAAGTGTTTTTCCAAAGTTATGAACACTTTTATGTTTGGCGTTCCGAAACCCACCTTATCTCAGGCTGAAAAGCGTTTTTACGCATTGTGCCATAACTTTTCAGGGAAGCTTCAGAACATGAAATTTTAACCTCCCACTATAGCAGAAAGGGTCTTTCTAGTAGGTGCACATCAAATCTAAGCTCTCTGAAGTGTTTTTCGAAAGTTATCAACACTTTTATGTTTGGCGTTCCGAAACCCACCTTATCTCAGGCTGAAAAGCGTTTTTGTGCATTGTGCCATAACTTTTCAGGGAAGCTTCAGAACATGAAATTTTAACCTCCCACTATAGCAGAAAGGGTCTTTCTAGTAGTTGCACATCAAATCTAAACTGTCTGAAGTGTTTTTCCAAAGTTATTAACACTTTTATGTTTGGCGTTCCGAAACCCACCTTATCTCAGGCTGAAAAGCGTTTTTGTGCATTGTGCCATAACTTTTCAGGGAAGCTTCAGAACATGAAATTTTAACCTCCCACTATAGCAGAAAGGGTCTTTCTAGTAGTTGCACATCAAATCTAAACTGTCTGAAGTGTTTTTCCAAAGTTATCAACACTTTTATGTTTGGCGTTCCGAAACCCACCTTATCTCAGGCTGAAAAGCGTTTTTGTGCATTGTGCCATAACTTTTCAGGGAAGCTTCAGAACATGAAATTTTAACCTCCCACTATAGCAGAAAGGGTCTTTCTAGTAGGTGCACATCAAATCTAAGCTCTCTGAAGTGTTTTTCGAAAGTTATCAACACTTTTATGTTTGGCGTTCCGAAACCCACCTTATCTCAGGCTGAAAAGCGTTTTTGTGCATTGTGCCATAACTTTTCAGGAAAGCTTCAGAACATGAAATTTTAACCTCCCACTATAGCAGAAAGGGTCTTTCTAGTAGTTGCACATCAAATCTAAACTGTCTGAAGTGTTTTTCCAAAGTTATCAACACTTTTATGTTTGGCGTTCCGAAACCCACCTTATCTCAGGCTGAAAAGCGTTTTTACGCATTGTGCCATAACTTTTCAGGGAAGCTTCAGAACATGAAATTTTAACCTCCCACTATAGCAGAAAGGGTCTTTCTAGTAGTTGCACATCAAATCTAAGCTCTCTGAAGTGTTTTTCGAAAGTTATCAACACTTTTATGTTTGGCGTTCCGAAACCCACCTTATCTCAGGCTGAAAAGCGTTTTTGTGCATTGTGCCATAACTTTTCAGGGAAGCTTCAGAACATGAAATTTTAACCTCCCACTATAGCAGAAAGGGTCTTTCTAGTAGTTGCACATCAAATCTAAGCTGTCTGAAGTGTTTTTCAAAAGTTATCAACACTTTTATGTTTGGCGTTCCGAAACCCACCTTATCTCAGGCTGAAAAGCGTTTTTACGCATTGTGCCATAACTTTTCAGGGAAGCTTCAGAACATGAAATTTTAACCTCCCACTATAGCAGAAAGGGTCTTTCTAGTAGGTGCACATCAAATCTAAGCTCTCTGAAGTGTTTTTCGAAAGTTATCAACACTTTTATGTTTGGCGTTCCGAAACCCACCTTATCTCAGGCTGAAAAGCGTTTTTGTGCATTGTGCCATAACTTTTCAGGGAAGCTTCAGAACATGAAATTTTAACCTCCCACTATAGCAGAAAGGGTCTTTCTAGTAGTTGCACATCAAATCTAAACTGTCTGAAGTGTTTTTCCAAAGTTATTAACACTTTTATGTTTGGCGTTCCGAAACCCACCTTATCTCAGGCTGAAAAGCGTTTTTGTGCATTGTGCCATAACTTTTCAGGGAAGCTTCAGAACATGAAATTTTAACCTCCCACTATAGCAGAAAGGGTCTTTCTAGTAGGTGCACATCAAATCTAAGCTCTCTGAAGTGTTTTTCGAAAGTTATCAACACTTTTATGTTTGGCGTTCCGAAACCCACCTTATCTCAGGCTGAAAAGCGTTTTTGTGCATTGTGCCATAACTTTTCAGGAAAGCTTCAGAACATGAAATTTTAACCTCCCACTATAACAGAAAGGGTCTTTCTAGTAGTTGCACATCAAATCTAAACTGTCTGAAGTGTTTTTCCAAAGTTATCAACACTTTTATGTTTGGCGTTCCGAAACCCACCTTATCTCAGGCTGAAAAGCGTTTTTGTGCATTGTGCCATAACTTTTCAGGAAAGCTTCAGAACATGAAATTTTAACCTCCCACTATAGCAGAAAGGGTCTTTCTAGTAGTTGCACATCAAATCTAAACTGTCTGAAGTGTTTTTCCAAAGTTATCAACACTTTTATGTTTGGCGTTCCGAAACCCACCTTATCTCAGGCTGAAAAGCGTTTTTACGCATTGTGCCATAACTTTTCAGGGAAGCTTCAGAACATGAAATTTTAACCTCCCACTATAGCAGAAAGGGTCTTTCTAGTAGGTGCACATCAAATCTAAGCTCTCTGAAGTGTTTTTCGAAAGTTATCAACACTTTTATGTTTGGCGTTCCGAAACCCACCTTATCTCAGGCTGAAAAGCGTTTTTGTGCATTGTGCCATAACTTTTCAGGGAAGCTTCAGAACATGAAATTTTAACCTCCCACTATAGCAGAAAGGGTCTTTCTAGTAGTTGCACATCAAATCTAAACTGTCTGAAGTGTTTTTCAAAAGTTATCAACACTTTTATGTTTGGCGTTCCGAAACCCACCTTATCTCAGGCTGAAAAGCGTTTTTGTGCATTGTGCCATAACTTTTCAGGAAAGCTTCAGAACATGAAATTTTAACCTCCCACTATAGCAGAAAGGGTCTTTCTAGTAGTTGCACATCAAATCTAAACTGTCTGAAGTGTTTTTCCAAAGTTATCAACACTTTTATGTTTGGCGTTCCGAAACCCACCTTATCTCAGGCTGAAAAGCGTTTTTACGCATTGTGCCATAACTTTTCAGGGAAGCTTCAGAACATGAAATTTTAACCTCCCACTATAGCAGAAAGGGTCTTTCTAGTAGTTGCACATCAAATCTAAACTGTCTGAAGTGTTTTTCCAAAGTTATCAACACTTTTATGTTTGGCGTTCCGAAACCCACCTTATCTCAGGCTGAAAAGCGTTTTTGTGCATTGTGCCATAACTTTTCAGGGAAGCTTCAGAACATGAAATTTTAACCTCCCACTATAGCAGAAAGGGTCTTTCTAGTAGTTGCACATCAAATCTAAGCTGTCTGAAGTGTTTTTCAAAAGTTATCAACACTTTTATGTTTGGCGTTCCGAAACCCACCTTATCTCAGGCTGAAAAGCGTTTTTGTGCATTGTGCCATAACTTTTCAGGAAAGCTTCAGAACATGAAATTTTAACCTCCCACTATAGCAGAAAGGGTCTTTCTAGTAGTTGCACATCAAATCTAAACTGTCTGAAGTGTTTTTCCAAAGTTATCAACACTTTTATGTTTGGCGTTCCGAAACCCACCTTATCTCAGGCTGAAAAGCGTTTTTACGCATTGTGCCATAACTTTTCAGGGAAGCTTCAGAACATGAAATTTTAACCTCCCACTATAGCAGAAAGGGTCTTTCTAGTAGGTGCACATCAAATCTAAGCTCTCTGAAGTGTTTTTCGAAAGTTATCAACACTTTTATGTTTGGCGTTCCGAAACCCACCTTATCTCAGGCTGAAAAGAGTTTTTGTGCATTGTGCCATAACTTTTCAGGGAAGCTTCAGAACATGAAATTTTAACCTCCCACTATAGCAGAAAGGGTCTTTCTAGTAGGTGCACATCAAATCTAAGCTCTCTGAAGTGTTTTTCGAAAGTTATCAACACTTTTATGTTTGGCGTTCCGAAACCCACCTTATCTCAGGCTGAAAAGCGTTTTTGTGCATTGTGCCATAACTTTTCAGGAAAGCTTCAGAACATGAAATTTTAACCTCCCACTATAGCAGAAAGGGTCTTTCTAGTAGTTGCACATCAAATCTAAACTGTCTGAAGTGTTTTTCCAAAGTTATCAACACTTTTATGTTTGGCGTTCCGAAACCCACCTTATCTCAGGCTGAAAAGCGTTTTTACGCATTGTGCCATAACTTTTCAGGGAAGCTTCAGAACATGAAATTTTAACCTCCCACTATAGCAGAAAGGGTCTTTCTAGTAGGTGCACATCAAATCTAAGCTCTCTGAAGTGTTTTTCGAAAGTTATCGACACTTTTATGTTTGGCGTTCCGAAACCCACCTTATCTCAGGCTGAAAAGCGTTTTTGTGCATTGTGCCATAACTTTTCAGGGAAGCTTCAGAACATGAAATTTTAACCTCCCACTATAGCAGAAAGGGTCTTTCTAGTAGTTGCACATCAAATCTAAACTGTCTGAAGTGTTTTTCCAAAGTTATCAACACTTTTATGTTTGGCGTTCCGAAACCCACCTTATCTCAGGCTGAAAAGCGTTTTTGTGCATTGTGCCATAACTTTTCAGGGAAGCTTCAGAACATGAAATTTTAACCTCCCACTATAGCAGAAAGGGTCTTTCTAGTAGGTGCACATCAAATCTAAGCTCTCTGAAGTGTTTTTCGAAAGTTATCAACACTTTTATGTTTGGCGTTCCGAAACCCACCTTATCTCAGGCTGAAAAGCGTTTTTGTGCATTGTGCCATAACTTTTCAGGAAAGCTTCAGAACATGAAATTTTAACCTCCCACTATAGCAGAAAGGGTCTTTCTAGTAGTTGCACATCAAATCTAAACTGTCTGAAGTGTTTTTCCAAAGTTATCAACACTTTTATGTTTGGCGTTCCGAAACCCACCTTATCTCAGGCTGAAAAGCGTTTTTACGCATTGTGCCATAACTTTTCAGGGAAGCTTCAGAACATGAAATTTTAACCTCCCACTATAGCAGAAAGGGTCTTTCTAGTAGGTGCACATCAAATCTAAGCTCCCTGAAGTGTTTTTCGAAAGTTATCGACACTTTTATGTTTGGCGTTCCGAAACCCACCTTATCTCAGGCTGAAAAGCGTTTTTGTGCATTGTGCCATAACTTTTCAGGGAAGCTTCAGAACATGAAATTTTAACCTCCCACTATAGCAGAAAGGGTCTTTCTAGTAGTTGCACATCAAATCTAAACTGTCTGAAGTGTTTTTCCAAAGTTATCAACACTTTTATGTTTGGCGTTCCGAAACCCACCTTATCTCAGGCTGAAAAGCGTTTTTGTGCATTGTGCCATAACTTTTCAGGGAAGCTTCAGAACATGAAATTTTAACCTCCCACTATAGCAGAAAGGGTCTTTCTAGTAGGTGCACATCAAATCTAAGCTCTCTGAAGTGTTTTTCGAAAGTTATCAACACTTTTATGTTTGGCGTTCCGAAACCCACCTTATCTCAGGCTGAAAAGCGTTTTTGTGCATTGTGCCATAACTTTTCAGGAAAGCTTCAGAACATGAAATTTTAACCTCCCACTATAGCAGAAAGGGTCTTTCTAGTAGTTGCACATCAAATCTAAACTGTCTGAAGTGTTTTTCCAAAGTTATCAACACTTTTATGTTTGGCGTTCCGAAACCCACCTTATCTCAGGCTGAAAAGCGTTTTTACGCATTGTGCCATAACTTTTCAGGGAAGCTTCAGAACATGAAATTTTAACCTCCCACTATAGCAGAAAGGGTCTTTCTAGTAGGTGCACATCAAATCTAAGCTCTCTGAAGTGTTTTTCGAAAGTTATCGACACTTTTATGTTTGGCGTTCCGAAACCCACCTTATCTCAGGCTGAAAAGCGTTTTTGTGCATTGTGCCATAACTTTTCAGGGAAGCTTCAGAACATGAAATTTTAACCTCCCACTATAGCAGAAAGGGTCTTTCTAGTAGTTGCACATCAAATCTAAACTGTCTGAAGTGTTTTTCCAAAGTTATTAACACTTTTATGTTTGGCGTTCCGAAACCCACCTTATCTCAGGCTGAAAAGCGTTTTTGTGCATTGTGCCATAACTTTTCAGGGAAGCTTCAGAACATGAAATTTTAACCTCCCACTATAGCAGAAAGGGTCTTTCTAGTAGTTGCACATCAAATCTAAACTGTCTGAAGTGTTTTTCCAAAGTTATCAACACTTTTATGTTTGGCGTTCCGAAACCCACCTTATCTCAGGCTGAAAAGCGTTTTTGTGCATTGTGCCATAACTTTTCAGGAAAGCTTCAGAACATGAAATTTTAACCTCCCACTATAGCAGAAAGGGTCTTTCTAGTAGTTGCACATCAAATCTAAACTGTCTGAAGTGTTTTTCCAAAGTTATCAACACTTTTATGTTTGGCGTTCCGAAACCCACCTTATCTCAGGCTGAAAAGCGTTTTTACGCATTGTGCCATAACTTTTCAGGGAAGCTTCAGAACATGAAATTTTAACCTCCCACTATAGCAGAAAGGGTCTTTCTAGTAGGTGCACATCAAATCTAAGCTCTCTGAAGTGTTTTTCGAAAGTTATCAACACTTTTATGTTTGGCGTTCCGAAACCCACCTTATCTCAGGCTGAAAAGCGTTTTTGTGCATTGTGCCATAACTTTTCAGGGAAGCTTCAGAACATGAAATTTTAACCTCCCACTATAGCAGAAAGGGTCTTTCTAGTAGTTGCACATCAAATCTAAACTGTCTGAAGTGTTTTTCCAAAGTTATCAACACTTTTATGTTTGGCGTTCCGAAACCCACCTTATCTCAGGCTGAAAAGCGTTTTTGTGCATTGTGCCATAACTTTTCAGGGAAGCTTCAGAACATGAAATTTTAACCTCCCACTATAGCAGAAAGGGTCTTTCTAGTAGTTGCACATCAAATCTAAACTGTCTGAAGTGTTTTTCCAAAGTTATCAACACTTTTATGTTTGGCGTTCCGAAACCCACCTTATCTCAGGCTGAAAAGCGTTTTTGTGCATTGTGCCATAACTTTTCAGGGAAGCTTCAGAACATGAAATTTTAACCTCCCACTATAGCAGAAAGGGTCTTTCTAGTAGTTGCACATCAAATCTAAGCTGTCTGATGTGTTTTTCAAAAGTTATCAACACTTTTATGTTTGGCGTTCCGAAACCCACCTTATCTCAGGCTGAAAAGCGTTTTTGTGCATTGTGCCATAACTTTTCAGGAAAGCTTCAGAACATGAAATTTTAACCTCCCACTATAGCAGAAAGGGTCTTTCTAGTAGTTGCACATCAAATCTAAACTGTCTGAAGTGTTTTTCCAAAGTTATCAACACTTTTATGTTTGGCGTTCCGAAACCCACCTTATCTCAGGCTGAAAAGCGTTTTTACGCATTGTGCCATAACTTTTCAGGGAAGCTTCAGAACATGAAATTTTAACCTCCCACTATAGCAGAAAGGGTCTTTCTAGTAGGTGCACATCAAATCTAAGCTCTCTGAAGTGTTTTTCGAAAGTTATCAACACTTTTATGTTTGGCGTTCCGAAACCCACCTTATCTCAGGCTGAAAAGCGTTTTTGTGCATTGTGCCATAACTTTTCAGGGAAGCTTCAGAACATGAAATTTTAACCTCCCACTATAGCAGAAAGGGTCTTTCTAGTAGTTGCACATCAAATCTAAACTGTCTGAAGTGTTTTTCCAAAGTTATCAACACTTTTATGTTTGGCGTTCCGAAACCCACCTTATCTCAGGCTGAAAAGCGTTTTTGTGCATTGTGCCATAACTTTTCAGGGAAGCTTCAGAACATGAAATTTTAACCTCCCACTATAGCAGAAAGGGTCTTTCTAGTAGTTGCACATCAAATCTAAGCTGTCTGAAGTGTTTTTCAAAAGTTATCAACACTTTTATGTTTGGCGTTCCGAAACCCACCTTATCTCAGGCTGAAAAGCGTTTTTGTGCATTGTGCCATAACTTTTCAGGAAAGCTTCAGAACATGAAATTTTAACCTCCCACTATAGCAGAAAGGGTCTTTCTAGTAGTTGCACATCAAATCTAAACTGTCTGAAGTGTTTTTCCAAAGTTATCAACACTTTTATGTTTGGCGTTCCGAAACCCACCTTATCTCAGGCTGAAAAGCGTTTTTACGCATTGTGCCATAACTTTTCAGGGAAGCTTCAGAACATGAAATTTTAACCTCCCACTATAGCAGAAAGGGTCTTTCTAGTAGGTGCACATCAAATCTAAGCTCTCTGAAGTGTTTTTCGAAAGTTATCAACACTTTTATGTTTGGCGTTCCGAAACCCACCTTATCTCAGGCTGAAAAGCGTTTTTGTGCATTGTGCCATAACTTTTCAGGGAAGCTTCAGAACATGAAATTTTAACCTCCCACTATAGCAGAAAGGGTCTTTCTAGTAGGTGCACATCAAATCTAAGCTCTCTGAAGTGTTTTTCGAAAGTTATCAACACTTTTATGTTTGGCGTTCCGAAACCCACCTTATCTCAGGCTGAAAAGCGTTTTTGTGCATTGTGCCATAACTTTTCAGGAAAGCTTCAGAACATGAAATTTTAACCTCCCACTATAGCAGAAAGGGTCTTTCTAGTAGTTGCACATCAAATCTAAACTGTCTGAAGTGTTTTTCCAAAGTTATCAACACTTTTATGTTTGGCGTTCCGAAACCCACCTTATCTCAGGCTGAAAAGCGTTTTTACGCATTGTGCCATAACTTTTCAGGGAAGCTTCAGAACATGAAATTTTAACCTCCCACTATAGCAGAAAGGGTCTTTCTAGTAGGTGCACATCAAATCTAAGCTCTCTGAAGTGTTTTTCGAAAGTTATCGACACTTTTATGTTTGGCGTTCCGAAACCCACCTTATCTCAGGCTGAAAAGCGTTTTTGTGCATTGTGCCATAACTTTTCAGGGAAGCTTCAGAACATGAAATTTTAACCTCCCACTATAGCAGAAAGGGTCTTTCTAGTAGTTGCACATCAAATCTAAACTGTCTGAAGTGTTTTTCCAAAGTTATCAACACTTTTATGTTTGGCGTTCCGAAACCCACCTTATCTCAGGCTGAAAAGCGTTTTTGTGCATTGTGCCATAACTTTTCAGGGAAGCTTCAGAACATGAAATTTTAACCTCCCACTATAGCAGAAAGGGTCTTTCTAGTAGGTGCACATCAAATCTAAGCTCTCTGAAGTGTTTTTCGAAAGTTATCAACACTTTTATGTTTGGCGTTCCGAAACCCACCTTATCTCAGGCTGAAAAGCGTTTTTGTGCATTGTGCCATAACTTTTCAGGAAAGCTTCAGAACATGAAATTTTAACCTCCCACTATAGCAGAAAGGGTCTTTCTAGTAGTTGCACATCAAATCTAAACTGTCTGAAGTGTTTTTCCAAAGTTATCAACACTTTTATGTTTGGCGTTCCGAAACCCACCTTATCTCAGGCTGAAAAGCGTTTTTACGCATTATGCCATAACTTTTCAGGGAAGCTTCAGAACATGAAATTTTAACCTCCCACTATAGCAGAAAGGGTCTTTCTAGTAGGTGCACATCAAATCTAAGCTCTCTGAAGTGTTTTTCGAAAGTTATCAACACTTTTATGTTTGGCGTTCCGAAACCCACCTTATCTCAGGCTGAAAAGCGTTTTTGTGCATTGTGCCATAACTTTTCAGGGAAGCTTCAGAACATGAAATTTTAACCTCCCACTATAGCAGAAAGGGTCTTTCTAGTAGTTGCACATCAAATCTAAACTGTCTGAAGTGTTTTTCCAAAGTTATCAACACTTTTATGTTTGGCGTTCCGAAACCCACCTTATCTCAGGCTGAAAAGCGTTTTTGTGCATTGTGCCATAACTTTTCAGGGAAGCTTCAGAACATGAAATTTTAACCTCCCACTATAGCAGAAAGGGTCTTTCTAGTAGTTGCACATCAAATCTAAGCTGTCTGAAGTGTTTTTCACAAGTTATCAACACTTTTATGTTTGGCGTTCCGAAACCCACCTTATCTCAGGCTGAAAAGCGTTTTTGTGCATTGTGCCATAACTTTTCAGGAAAGCTTCAGAACATGAAATTTTAACCTCCCACTATAGCAGAAAGGGTCTTTCTAGTAGTTGCACATCAAATCTAAACTGTCTGAAGTGTTTTTCCAAAGTTATCAACACTTTTATGTTTGGCGTTCCGAAACCCACCTTATCTCAGGCTGAAAAGCGTTTTTGTGCATTGTGCCATAACTTTTCAGGAAAGCTTCAGAACATGAAATTTTAACCTCCCACTATAGCAGAAAGGGTCTTTCTAGTAGTTGCACATCAAATCTAAGCTGTCTGAAGTGTTTTTCAAAAGTTATCAACACTTTTATGTTTGGCGTTCCGAAACCCACCTTATCTCAGGCTGAAAAGCGTTTTTGTGCATTGTGCCATAACTTTTAAGGAAAGCTTCAGAACATGAAATTTTAACCTCCCACTATAGCAGAAAGGGTCTTTCTAGTAGTTGCACATCAAATCTAAACTGTCTGAAGTGTTTTTCCAAAGTTATGAACACTTTTATGTTTGGCGTTCCGAAACCCACCTTATCTCAGGCTGAAAAGCGTTTTTACGCATTATGCCATAACTTTTCAGGGAAGCTTCAGAACATGAAATTTTAACCTCCCACTATAGCAGAAAGGGTCTTTCTAGTAGGTGCACATCAAATCTAAGCTCTCTGAAGTGTTTTTCGAAAGTTATCAACACTTTTATGTTTGGCGTTCCGAAACCCACCTTATCTCAGGCTGAAAAGCGTTTTTGTGCATTGTGCCATAACTTTTCAGGGAAGCTTCAGAACATGAAATTTTAACCTCCCACTATAGCAGAAAGGGTCTTTCTAGTAGTTGCACATCAAATCTAAACTGTCTGAAGTGTTTTTCCAAAGTTATCAACACTTTTATGTTTGGCGTTCCGAAACCCACCTTATCTCAGGCTGAAAAGCGTTTTTGTGCATTGTGCCATAACTTTTCAGGGAAGCTTCAGAACATGAAATTTTAACCTCCCACTATAGCAGAAAGGGTCTTTCTAGTAGTTGCACATCAAATCTAAGCTGTCTGAAGTGTTTTTCACAAGTTATCAACACTTTTATGTTTGGCGTTCCGAAACCCACCTTATCTCAGGCTGAAAAGCGTTTTTGTGCATTGTGCCATAACTTTTCAGGAAAGCTTCAGAACATGAAATTTTAACCTCCCACTATAGCAGAAAGGGTCTTTCTAGTAGTTGCACATCAAATCTAAACTGTCTGAAGTGTTTTTCCAAAGTTATCAACACTTTTATGTTTGGCGTTCCGAAACCCACCTTATCTCAGGCTGAAAAGCGTTTTTGTGCATTGTGCCATAACTTTTCAGGAAAGCTTCAGAACATGAAATTTTAACCTCCCACTATAGCAGAAAGGGTCTTTCTAGTAGTTGCACATCAAATCTAAGCTGTCTGAACTGTTTTTCAAAAGTTATCAACACTTTTATGTTTGGCGTTCCGAAACCCACCTTATCTCAGGCTGAAAAGCGTTTTTGTGAATTGTGCCATAACTTTTAAGGAAAGCTTCAGAACATGAAATTTTAACCTCCCACTATAGCAGAAAGGGTCTTTCTAGTAGTTGCACATCAAATCTAAACTGTCTGAAGTGTTTTTCCAAAGTTATGAACACTTTTATGTTTGGCGTTCCGAAACCCACCTTATCTCAGGCTGAAAAGCGTTTTTACGCATTGTGCCATAACTTTTCAGGGAAGCTTCAGAACATGAAATTTTAACCTCCCACTATAGCAGAAAGGGTCTTTCTAGTAGGTGCACATCAAATCTAAGCTCTCTGAAGTGTTTTTCGAAAGTTATCAACACTTTTATGTTTGGCGTTCCGAAACCCACCTTATCTCAGGCTGAAAAGCGTTTTTGTGCATTGTGCCATAACTTTTCAGGGAAGCTTCAGAACATGAAATTTTAACCTCCCACTATAGCAGAAAGGGTCTTTCTAGTAGTTGCACATCAAATCTAAACTGTCTGAAGTGTTTTTCCAAAGTTATTAACACTTTTATGTTTGGCGTTCCGAAACCCACCTTATCTCAGGCTGAAAAGCGTTTTTGTGCATTGTGCCATAACTTTTCAGGGAAGCTTCAGAACATGAAATTTTAACCTCCCACTATAGCAGAAAGGGTCTTTCTAGTAGTTGCACATCAAATCTAAACTGTCTGAAGTGTTTTTCCAAAGTTATCAACACTTTTATGTTTGGCGTTCCGAAACCCACCTTATCTCAGGCTGAAAAGCGTTTTTGTGCATTGTGCCATAACTTTTCAGGGAAGCTTCAGAACATGAAATTTTAACCTCCCACTATAGCAGAAAGGGTCTTTCTAGTAGGTGCACATCAAATCTAAGCTCTCTGAAGTGTTTTTCGAAAGTTATCAACACTTTTATGTTTGGCGTTCCGAAACCCACCTTATCTCAGGCTGAAAAGCGTTTTTGTGCATTGTGCCATAACTTTTCAGGAAAGCTTCAGAACATGAAATTTTAACCTCCCACTATAGCAGAAAGGGTCTTTCTAGTAGTTGCACATCAAATCTAAACTGTCTGAAGTGTTTTTCCAAAGTTATCAACACTTTTATGTTTGGCGTTCCGAAACCCACCTTATCTCAGGCTGAAAAGCGTTTTTACGCATTGTGCCATAACTTTTCAGGGAAGCTTCAGAACATGAAATTTTAACCTCCCACTATAGCAGAAAGGGTCTTTCTAGTAGTTGCACATCAAATCTAAGCTCTCTGAAGTGTTTTTCGAAAGTTATCAACACTTTTATGTTTGGCGTTCCGAAACCCACCTTATCTCAGGCTGAAAAGCGTTTTTGTGCATTGTGCCATAACTTTTCAGGGAAGCTTCAGAACATGAAATTTTAACCTCCCACTATAGCAGAAAGGGTCTTTCTAGTAGTTGCACATCAAATCTAAGCTGTCTGAAGTGTTTTTCAAAAGTTATCAACACTTTTATGTTTGGCGTTCCGAAACCCACCTTATCTCAGGCTGAAAAGCGTTTTTACGCATTGTGCCATAACTTTTCAGGGAAGCTTCAGAACATGAAATTTTAACCTCCCACTATAGCAGAAAGGGTCTTTCTAGTAGTTGCACATCAAATCTAAGCTGTCTGAAGTGTTTTTCACAAGTTATCAACACTTTTATGTTTGGCGTTCCGAAACCCACCTTATCTCAGGCTGAAAAGCGTTTTTGTGCATTGTGCCATAACTTTTCAGGAAAGCTTCAGAACATGAAATTTTAACCTCCCACTATAGCAGAAAGGGTCTTTCTAGTAGTTGCACATCAAATCTAAACTGTCTGAAGTGTTTTTCCAAAGTTATCAACACTTTTATGTTTGGCGTTCCGAAACCCACCGTATCTCAGGCTGAAAAGCGTTTTTGTGCATTGTGCCATAACTTTTCAGGAAAGCTTCAGAACATGAAATTTTAACCTCCCACTATAGCAGAAAGGGTCTTTCTAGTAGTTGCACATCAAATCTAAGCTGTCTGAACTGTTTTTCAAAAGTTATCAACACTTTTATGTTTGGCGTTCCGAAACCCACCTTATCTCAGGCTGAAAAGCGTTTTTGTGCATTGTGCCATAACTTTTAAGGAAAGCTTCAGAACATGAAATTTTAACCTCCCACTATAGCAGAAAGGGTCTTTCTAGTAGTTGCACATCAAATCTAAACTGTCTGAAGTGTTTTTCCAAAGTTATGAACACTTTTATGTTTGGCGTTCCGAAACCCACCTTATCTCAGGCTGAAAAGCGTTTTTACGCATTGTGCCATAACTTTTCAGGGAAGCTTCAGAACATGAAATTTTAACCTCCCACTATAGCAGAAAGGGTCTTTCTAGTAGGTGCACATCAAATCTAAGCTCTCTGAAGTGTTTTTCGAAAGTTATCAACACTTTTATGTTTGGCGTTCCGAAACCCACCTTATCTCAGGCTGAAAAGCGTTTTTGTGCATTGTGCCATAACTTTTCAGGGAAGCTTCAGAACATGAAATTTTAACCTCCCACTATAGCAGAAAGGGTCTTTCTAGTAGTTGCACATCAAATCTAAACTGTCTGAAGTGTTTTTCCAAAGTTATTAACACTTTTATGTTTGGCGTTCCGAAACCCACCTTATCTCAGGCTGAAAAGCGTTTTTGTGCATTGTGCCATAACTTTTCAGGGAAGCTTCAGAACATGAAATTTTAACCTCCCACTATAGCAGAAAGGGTCTTTCTAGTAGTTGCACATCAAATCTAAACTGTCTGAAGTGTTTTTCCAAAGTTATCAACACTTTTATGTTTGGCGTTCCGAAACCCACCTTATCTCAGGCTGAAAAGCGTTTTTGTGCATTGTGCCATAACTTTTCAGGGAAGCTTCAGAACATGAAATTTTAACCTCCCACTATAGCAGAAAGGGTCTTTCTAGTAGGTGCACATCAAATCTAAGCTCTCTGAAGTGTTTTTCGAAAGTTATCAACACTTTTATGTTTGGCGTTCCGAAACCCACCTTATCTCAGGCTGAAAAGCGTTTTTGTGCATTGTGCCATAACTTTTCAGGAAAGCTTCAGAACATGAAATTTTAACCTCCCACTATAGCAGAAAGGGTCTTTCTAGTAGTTGCACATCAAATCTAAACTGTCTGAAGTGTTTTTCCAAAGTTATCAACACTTTTATGTTTGGCGTTCCGAAACCCACCTTATCTCAGGCTGAAAAGCGTTTTTACGCATTGTGCCATAACTTTTCAGGGAAGCTTCAGAACATGAAATTTTAACCTCCCACTATAGCAGAAAGGGTCTTTCTAGTAGTTGCACATCAAATCTAAGCTCTCTGAAGTGTTTTTCGAAAGTTATCAACACTTTTATGTTTGGCGTTCCGAAACCCACCTTATCTCAGGCTGAAAAGCGTTTTTGTGCATTGTGCCATAACTTTTCAGGGAAGCTTCAGAACATGAAATTTTAACCTCCCACTATAGCAGAAAGGGTCTTTCTAGTAGTTGCACATCAAATCTAAGCTGTCTGAAGTGTTTTTCAAAAGTTATCAACACTTTTATGTTTGGCGTTCCGAAACCCACCTTATCTCAGGCTGAAAAGCGTTTTTACGCATTGTGCCATAACTTTTCAGGGAAGCTTCAGAACATGAAATTTTAACCTCCCACTATAGCAGAAAGGGTCTTTCTAGTAGGTGCACATCAAATCTAAGCTCTCTGAAGTGTTTTTCGAAAGTTATCAACACTTTTATGTTTGGCGTTCCGAAACCCACCTTATCTCAGGCTGAAAAGCGTTTTTGTGCATTGTGCCATAACTTTTCAGGGAAGCTTCAGAACATGAAATTTTAACCTCCCACTATAGCAGAAAGGGTCTTTCTAGTAGTTGCACATCAAATCTAAACTGTCTGAAGTGTTTTTCCAAAGTTATTAACACTTTTATGTTTGGCGTTCCGAAACCCACCTTATCTCAGGCTGAAAAGCGTTTTTGTGCATTGTGCCATAACTTTTCAGGGAAGCTTCAGAACATGAAATTTTAACCTCCCACTATAGCAGAAAGGGTCTTTCTAGTAGTTGCACATCAAATCTAAACTGTCTGAAGTGTTTTTCCAAAGTTATCAACACTTTTATGTTTGGCGTTCCGAAACCCACCTTATCTCAGGCTGAAAAGCGTTTTTGTGCATTGTGCCATAACTTTTCAGGGAAGCTTCAGAACATGAAATTTTAACCTCCCACTATAGCAGAAAGGGTCTTTCTAGTAGGTGCACATCAAATCTAAGCTCTCTGAAGTGTTTTTCGAAAGTTATCAACACTTTTATGTTTGGCGTTCCGAAACCCACCTTATCTCAGGCTGAAAAGCGTTTTTGTGCATTGTGCCATAACTTTTCAGGAAAGCTTCAGAACATGAAATTTTAACCTCCCACTATAACAGAAAGGGTCTTTCTAGTAGTTGCACATCAAATCTAAACTGTCTGAAGTGTTTTTCCAAAGTTATCAACACTTTTATGTTTGGCGTTCCGAAACCCACCTTATCTCAGGCTGAAAAGCGTTTTTGTGCATTGTGCCATAACTTTTCAGGAAAGCTTCAGAACATGAAATTTTAACCTCCCACTATAGCAGAAAGGGTCTTTCTAGTAGTTGCACATCAAATCTAAACTGTCTGAAGTGTTTTTCCAAAGTTATCAACACTTTTATGTTTGGCGTTCCGAAACCCACCTTATCTCAGGCTGAAAAGCGTTTTTACGCATTGTGCCATAACTTTTCAGGGAAGCTTCAGAACATGAAATTTTAACCTCCCACTATAGCAGAAAGGGTCTTTCTAGTAGGTGCACATCAAATCTAAGCTCTCTGAAGTGTTTTTCGAAAGTTATCAACACTTTTATGTTTGGCGTTCCGAAACCCACCTTATCTCAGGCTGAAAAGCGTTTTTGTGCATTGTGCCATAACTTTTCAGGGAAGCTTCAGAACATGAAATTTTAACCTCCCACTATAGCAGAAAGGGTCTTTCTAGTAGTTGCACATCAAATCTAAACTGTCTGAAGTGTTTTTCCAAAGTTATCAACACTTTTATGTTTGGCGTTCCGAAACCCACCTTATCTCAGGCTGAAAAGCGTTTTTGTGCATTGTGCCATAACTTTTCAGGGAAGCTTCAGAACATGAAATTTTAACCTCCCACTATAGCAGAAAGGGTCTTTCTAGTAGTTGCACATCAAATCTAAGCTGTCTGAAGTGTTTTTCAAAAGTTATCAACACTTTTATGTTTGGCGTTCCGAAACCCACCTTATCTCAGGCTGAAAAGCGTTTTTGTGCATTGTGCCATAACTTTTCAGGAAAGCTTCAGAACATGAAATTTTAACCTCCCACTATAGCAGAAAGGGTCTTTCTAGTAGTTGCACATCAAATCTAAGCTGTCTGAACTGTTTTTCAAAAGTTATCAACACTTTTATGTTTGGCGTTCCGAAACCCACCTTATCTCAGGCTGAAAAGCGTTTTTGTGCATTGTGCCATAACTTTTAAGGAAAGCTTCAGAACATGAAATTTTAACCTCCCACTATAGCAGAAAGGGTCTTTCTAGTAGTTGCACATCAAATCTAAACTGTCTGAAGTGTTTTTCCAAAGTTATGAACACTTTTATGTTTGGCGTTCCGAAACCCACCTTATCTCAGGCTGAAAAGCGTTTTTACGCATTGTGCCATAACTTTTCAGGGAAGCTTCAGAACATGAAATTTTAACCTCCCACTATAGCAGAAAGGGTCTTTCTAGTAGGTGCACATCAAATCTAAGCTCTCTGAAGTGTTTTTCGAAAGTTATCAACACTTTTATGTTTGGCGTTCCGAAACCCACCTTATCTCAGGCTGAAAAGCGTTTTTGTGCATTGTGCCATAACTTTTCAGGGAAGCTTCAGAACATGAAATTTTAACCTCCCACTATAGCAGAAAGGGTCTTTCTAGTAGTTGCACATCAAATCTAAACTGTCTGAAGTGTTTTTCCAAAGTTATTAACACTTTTATGTTTGGCGTTCCGAAACCCACCTTATCTCAGGCTGAAAAGCGTTTTTGTGCATTGTGCCATAACTTTTCAGGGAAGCTTCAGAACATGAAATTTTAACCTCCCACTATAGCAGAAAGGGTCTTTCTAGTAGTTGCACATCAAATCTAAACTGTCTGAAGTGTTTTTCCAAAGTTATCAACACTTTTATGTTTGGCGTTCCGAAACCCACCTTATCTCAGGCTGAAAAGCGTTTTTGTGCATTGTGCCATAACTTTTCAGGGAAGCTTCAGAACATGAAATTTTAACCTCCCACTATAGCAGAAAGGGTCTTTCTAGTAGGTGCACATCAAATCTAAGCTCTCTGAAGTGTTTTTCGAAAGTTATCAACACTTTTATGTTTGGCGTTCCGAAACCCACCTTATCTCAGGCTGAAAAGCGTTTTTGTGCATTGTGCCATAACTTTTCAGGAAAGCTTCAGAACATGAAATTTTAACCTCCCACTATAGCAGAAAGGGTCTTTCTAGTAGTTGCACATCAAATCTAAACTGTCTGAAGTGTTTTTCCAAAGTTATCAACACTTTTTTGTTTGGCGTTCCGAAACCCACCTTATCTCAGGCTGAAAAGCGTTTTTACGCATTGTGCCATAACTTTTCAGGGAAGCTTCAGAACATGAAATTTTAACCTCCCACTATAGCAGAAAGGGTCTTTCTAGTAGTTGCACATCAAATCTAAGCTCTCTGAAGTGTTTTTCGAAAGTTATCAACACTTTTATGTTTGGCGTTCCGAAACCCACCTTATCTCAGGCTGAAAAGCGTTTTTGTGCATTGTGCCATAACTTTTCAGGGAAGCTTCAGAACATGAAATTTTAACCTCCCACTATAGCAGAAAGGGTCTTTCTAGTAGTTGCACATCAAATCTAAGCTGTCTGAAGTGTTTTTCAAAAGTTATCAACACTTTTATGTTTGGCGTTCCGAAACCCACCTTATCTCAGGCTGAAAAGCGTTTTTACGCATTGTGCCATAACTTTTCAGGGAAGCTTCAGAACATGAAATTTTAACCTCCCACTATAGCAGAAAGGGTCTTTCTAGTAGGTGCACATCAAATCTAAGCTCTCTGAAGTGTTTTTCGAAAGTTATCAACACTTTTATGTTTGGCGTTCCGAAACCCACCTTATCTCAGGCTGAAAAGCGTTTTTGTGCATTGTGCCATAACTTTTCAGGGAAGCTTCAGAACATGAAATTTTAACCTCCCACTATAGCAGAAAGGGTCTTTCTAGTAGTTGCACATCAAATCTAAACTGTCTGAAGTGTTTTTCCAAAGTTATTAACACTTTTATGTTTGGCGTTCCGAAACCCACCTTATCTCAGGCTGAAAAGCGTTTTTGTGCATTGTGCCATAACTTTTCAGGGAAGCTTCAGAACATGAAATTTTAACCTCCCACTATAGCAGAAAGGGTCTTTCTAGTAGTTGCACATCAAATCTAAACTGTCTGAAGTGTTTTTCCAAAGTTATCAACACTTTTATGTTTGGCGTTCCGAAACCCACCTTATCTCAGGCTGAAAAGCGTTTTTGTGCATTGTGCCATAACTTTTCAGGGAAGCTTCAGAACATGAAATTTTAACCTCCCACTATAGCAGAAAGGGTCTTTCTAGTAGGTGCACATCAAATCTAAGCTCTCTGAAGTGTTTTTCGAAAGTTATCAACACTTTTATGTTTGGCGTTCCGAAACCCACCTTATCTCAGGCTGAAAAGCGTTTTTGTGCATTGTGCCATAACTTTTCAGGAAAGCTTCAGAACATGAAATTTTAACCTCCCACTATAACAGAAAGGGTCTTTCTAGTAGTTGCACATCAAATCTAAACTGTCTGAAGTGTTTTTCCAAAGTTATCAACACTTTTATGTTTGGCGTTCCGAAACCCACCTTATCTCAGGCTGAAAAGCGTTTTTGTGCATTGTGCCATAACTTTTCAGGAAAGCTTCAGAACATGAAATTTTAACCTCCCACTATAGCAGAAAGGGTCTTTCTAGTAGTTGCACATCAAATCTAAACTGTCTGAAGTGTTTTTCCAAAGTTATCAACACTTTTATGTTTGGCGTTCCGAAACCCACCTTATCTCAGGCTGAAAAGCGTTTTTACGCATTGTGCCATAACTTTTCAGGGAAGCTTCAGAACATGAAATTTTAACCTCCCACTATAGCAGAAAGGGTCTTTCTAGTAGGTGCACATCAAATCTAAGCTCTCTGAAGTGTTTTTCGAAAGTTATCAACACTTTTATGTTTGGCGTTCCGAAACCCACCTTATCTCAGGCTGAAAAGCGTTTTTGTGCATTGTGCCATAACTTTTCAGGGAAGCTTCAGAACATGAAATTTTAACCTCCCACTATAGCAGAAAGGGTCTTTCTAGTAGTTGCACATCAAATCTAAACTGTCTGAAGTGTTTTTCCAAAGTTATCAACACTTTTATGTTTGGCGTTCCGAAACCCACCTTATCTCAGGCTGAAAAGCGTTTTTGTGCATTGTGCCATAACTTTTCAGGGAAGCTTCAGAACATGAAATTTTAACCTCCCACTATAGCAGAAAGGGTCTTTCTAGTAGTTGCACATCAAATCTAAGCTGTCTGAAGTGTTTTTCAAAAGTTATCAACACTTTTATGTTTGGCGTTCCGAAACCCACCTTATCTCAGGCTGAAAAGCGTTTTTGTGCATTGTGCCATAACTTTTCAGGAAAGCTTCAGAACATGAAATTTTAACCTCCCACTATAGCAGAAAGGGTCTTTCTAGTAGTTGCACATCAAATCTAAACTGTCTGAAGTGTTTTTCCAAAGTTATCAACACTTTTATGTTTGGCGTTCCGAAACCCACCTTATCTCAGGCTGAAAAGCGTTTTTGTGCATTGTGCCATAACTTTTCAGGAAAGCTTCAGAACATGAAATTTTAACCTCCCACTATAGCAGAAAGGGTCTTTCTAGTAGTTGCACATCAAATCTAAACTGTCTGAAGTGTTTTTCAAAAGTTATCAACACTTTTATGTTTGGCGTTCCGAAACCCACCTTATCTCAGGCTGAAAAGCGTTTTTGTGCATTGTGCCATAACTTTTCAGGAAAGCTTCAGAACATGAAATTTTAACCTCCCACTATAGCAGAAAGGGTCTTTCTAGTAGTTGCACATCAAATCTAAACTGTCTGAAGTGTTTTTCCAAAGTTATCAACACTTTTATGTTTGGCGTTCCGAAACCCACCTTATCTCAGGCTGAAAAGCGTTTTTACGCATTGTGCCATAACTTTTCAGGGAAGCTTCAGAACATGAAATTTTAACCTCCCACTATAGCAGAAAGGGTCTTTCTAGTAGGTGCACATCAAATCTAAGCTCTCTGAAGTGTTTTTCGAAAGTTATCAACACTTTTATGTTTGGCGTTCCGAAACCCACCTTATCTCAGGCTGAAAAGCGTTTTTGTGCATTGTGCCATAACTTTTCAGGGAAGCTTCAGAACATGAAATTTTAACCTCCCACTATAGCAGAAAGGGTCTTTCTAGTAGTTGCACATCAAATCTAAGCTCTCTGAAGTGTTTTTCGAAAGTTATCGACACTTTTATGTTTGGCGTTCCGAAACCCACCTTATCTCAGGCTGAAAAGCGTTTTTGTGCATTGTGCCATAACTTTTCAGGGAAGCTTCAGAACATGAAATTTTAACCTCCCACTATAGCAGAAAGGGTCTTTCTAGTAGTTGCACATCAAATCTAAACTGTCTGAAGTGTTTTTCCAAAGTTATCAACACTTTTATGTTTGGCGTTCCGAAACCCACCTTATCTCAGGCTGAAAAGCGTTTTTGTGCATTGTGCCATAACTTTTCAGGGAAGCTTCAGAACATGAAATTTTAACCTCCCACTATAGCAGAAAGGGTCTTTCTAGTAGGTGCACATCAAATCTAAGCTCTCTGAAGTGTTTTTCGAAAGTTATCAACACTTTTATGTTTGGCGTTCCGAAACCCACCTTATCTCAGGCTGAAAAGCGTTTTTGTGCATTGTGCCATAACTTTTCAGGAAAGCTTCAGAACATGAAATTTTAACCTCCCACTATAGCAGAAAGGGTCTTTCTAGTAGTTGCACATCAAATCTAAACTGTCTGAAGTGTTTTTCCAAAGTTATCAACACTTTTATGTTTGGCGTTCCGAAACCCACCTTATCTCAGGCTGAAAAGCGTTTTTACGCATTGTGCCATAACTTTTCAGGGAAGCTTCAGAACATGAAATTTTAACCTCCCACTATAGCAGAAAGGGTCTTTCTAGTAGGTGCACATCAAATCTAAGCTCTCTGAAGTGTTTTTCGAAAGTTATCGACACTTTTATGTTTGGCGTTCCGAAACCCACCTTATCTCAGGCTGAAAAGCGTTTTTGTGCATTGTGCCATAACTTTTCAGGGAAGCTTCAGAACATGAAATTTTAACCTCCCACTATAGCAGAAAGGGTCTTTCTAGTAGTTGCACATCAAATCTAAACTGTCTGAAGTGTTTTTCCAAAGTTATTAACACTTTTATGTTTGGCGTTCCGAAACCCACCTTATCTCAGGCTGAAAAGCGTTTTTGTGCATTGTGCCATAACTTTTCAGGGAAGCTTCAGAACATGAAATTTTAACCTCCCACTATAGCAGAAAGGGTCTTTCTAGTAGTTGCACATCAAATCTAAACTGTCTGAAGTGTTTTTCCAAAGTTATCAACACTTTTATGTTTGGCGTTCCGAAACCCACCTTATCTCAGGCTGAAAAGCGTTTTTGTGCATTGTGCCATAACTTTT
This sequence comes from Synchiropus splendidus, assembly GCF_027744825.2. NCBI lineage: Eukaryota > Metazoa > Chordata > Actinopteri > Syngnathiformes > Callionymidae > Synchiropus > Synchiropus splendidus. The sequence continues at coordinate 42,958,044 of NC_071335.1, read as the reverse complement.
CAGGAAAGCTTCAGAACATGAAATTTTAACCTCCCACTATAGCAGAAAGGGTCTTTCTAGTAGTTGCACATCAAATCTAAACTGTCTGAAGTGTTTTTCCAAAGTTATCAACACTTTTATGTTTGGCGTTCCGAAACCCACCTTATCTCAGGCTGAAAAGCGTTTTTACGCATTGTGCCATAACTTTTCAGGGAAGCTTCAGAACATGAAATTTTAACCTCCCACTATAGCAGAAAGGGTCTTTCTAGTAGGTGCACATCAAATCTAAGCTCTCTGAAGTGTTTTTCGAAAGTTATCAACACTTTTATGTTTGGCGTTCCGAAACCCACCTTATCTCAGGCTGAAAAGCGTTTTTGTGCATTGTGCCATAACTTTTCAGGGAAGCTTCAGAACATGAAATTTTAACCTCCCACTATAGCAGAAAGGGTCTTTCTAGTAGTTGCACATCAAATCTAAACTGTCTGAAGTGTTTTTCCAAAGTTATCAACACTTTTATGTTTGGCGTTCCGAAACCCACCTTATCTCAGGCTGAAAAGCGTTTTTGTGCATTGTGCCATAACTTTTCAGGGAAGCTTCAGAACATGAAATTTTAACCTCCCACTATAGCAGAAAGGGTCTTTCTAGTAGGTGCACATCAAATCTAAGCTCTCTGAAGTGTTTTTCGAAAGTTATCAACACTTTTATGTTTGGCGTTCCGAAACCCACCTTATCTCAGGCTGAAAAGCGTTTTTGTGCATTGTGCCATAACTTTTCAGGAAAGCTTCAGAACATGAAATTTTAATCTCCCACTATAGCAGAAAGGGTCTTTCTAGTAGTTGCACATCAAATCTAAACTGTCTGAAGTGTTTTTCCAAAGTTATCAACACTTTTATGTTTGGCGTTCCGAAACCCACCTTATCTCAGGCTGAAAAGCGTTTTTACGCATTGTGCCATAACTTTTCAGGGAAGCTTCAGAACATGAAATTTTAACCTCCCACTATAGCAGAAAGGGTCTTTCTAGTAGGTGCACATCAAATCTAAGCTCTCTGAAGTGTTTTTCGAAAGTTATCAACACTTTTATGTTTGGCGTTCCGAAACCCACCTTATCTCAGGCTGAAAAGCGTTTTTGTGCATTGTGCCATAACTTTTCAGGGAAGCTTCAGAACATGAAATTTTAACCTCCCACTATAGCAGAAAGGGTCTTTCTAGTAGTTGCACATCAAATCTAAACTGTCTGAAGTGTTTTTCCAAAGTTATTAACACTTTTATGTTTGGCGTTCCGAAACCCACCTTATCTCAGGCTGAAAAGCGTTTTTGTGCATTGTGCCATAACTTTTCAGGGAAGCTTCAGAACATGAAATTTTAACCTCCCACTATAGCAGAAAGGGTCTTTCTAGTAGTTGCACATCAAATCTAAACTGTCTGAAGTGTTTTTCCAAAGTTATCAACACTTTTATGTTTGGCGTTCCGAAACCCACCTTATCTCAGGCTGAAAAGCGTTTTTGTGCATTGTGCCATAACTTTTCAGGGAAGCTTCAGAACATGAAATTTTAACCTACCACTATAGCAGAAAGGGTCTTTCTAGTAGGTGCACATCAAATCTAAGCTCTCTGAAGTGTTTTTCGAAAGTTATCAACACTTTTATGTTTGGCGTTCCGAAACCCACCTTATCTCAGGCTGAAAAGCGTTTTTGTGCATTGTGCCATAACTTTTCAGGAAAGCTTCAGAACATGAAATTTTAACCTCCCACTATAGCAGAAAGGGTCTTTCTAGTAGTTGCACATCAAATCTAAACTGTCTGAAGTGTTTTTCCAAAGTTATCAACACTTTTATGTTTGGCGTTCCGAAACCCACCTTATCTCAGGCTGAAAAGCGTTTTTACGCATTGTGCCATAACTTTTCAGGGAAGCTTCAGAACATGAAATTTTAACCTCCCACTATAGCAGAAAGGGTCTTTCTAGTAGGTGCACATCAAATCTAAGCTCTCTGAAGTGTTTTTCCAAAGTTATCAACACTTTTATGTTTGGCGTTCCGAAACCCACCTTATCTCAGGCTGAAAAGCGTTTTTGTGCATTGTGCCATAACTTTTCAGGAAAGCTTCAGAACATGAAATTTTAACCTCCCACTATAGCAGAAAGTGTCTTTCTAGTAGTTGCACATCAAATCTAAACTGTCTGAAGTGTTTTTCCAAAGTTATTAACACTTTTATGTTTGGCGTTCCGAAACCCACCTTATCTCAGGCTGAAAAGCGTTTTTGTGCATTGTGCCATAACTTTTCAGGGAAGCTTCAGAACATGAAATTTTAACCTCCCACTATAGCAGAAAGGGTCTTTCTAGTAGTTGCACATCAAATCTAAACTGCCTGAAGTGTTTTTCCAAAGTTATCAACACTTTTATGTTTGGCGTTCCGAAACCCACCTTATCTCAGGCTGAAAAGCGTTTTTGTGCATTGTGCCATAAATATTCAGGGAAGCTTCAGAACATGAAATTTTAACCTCCCACTATAGCAGAAAGGGTCTTTCTAGTAGTTGCACATCAAATCTAAACTGTCTGAAGTGTTTTTCCAAAGTTATCAACACTTTTATGTTTGGCGTTCCGAAACCCACCTTATCTCAGGCTGAAAAGCGTTTTTGTGCATTGTGCCATAACTTTTCAGGAAAGCTTCAGAACATGAAATTTTAACCTCCCACTATAGCAGAAAGGGTCTTTCTAGTAGTTGCACATCAAATCTAAACTGTCTGAAGTGTTTTTCCAAAGTTATCAACACTTTTATGTTTGGCGTTCCGAAACCCACCTTATCTCAGGCTGAAAAGCGTTTTTACGCATTGTGCCATAACTTTTCAGGGAAGCTTCAGAACATGAAATTTTAACCTCCCACTATAGCAGAAAGGGTCTTTCTAGTAGGTGCACATCAAATCTAAGCTCTCTGAAGTGTTTTTCGAAAGTTATCAACACTTTTATGTTTGGCGTTCCGAAACCCACCTTATCTCAGGCTGAAAAGCGTTTTTGTGCATTGTGCCATAACTTTTCAGGGAAGCTTCAGAACATGAAATTTTAACCTCCCACTATAGCAGAAAGGGTCTTTCTAGTAGTTGCACATCAAATCTAAACTGTCTGAAGTGTTTTTCCAAAGTTATTAACACTTTTATGTTTGGCGTTCCGAAACCCACCTTATCTCAGGCTGAAAAGCGTTTTTGTGCATTGTGCCATAACTTTTCAGGGAAGCTTCAGAACATGAAATTTTAACCTCCCACTATAGCAGAAAGGGTCTTTCTAGTAGGTGCACATCAAATCTAAACTGTCTGAAGTGTTTTTCCAAAGTTATCAACACTTTTATGTTTGGCGTTCCGAAACCCACCTTATCTCAGGCTGAAAAGCGTTTTTGTGCATTGTGCCATAACTTTTCAGGGAAGCTTCAGAACATGAAATTTTAACCTCCCACTATAGCAGAAAGGGTCTTTCTAGTAGGTGCACATCAAATCTAAGCTCTCTGAAGTGTTTTTCGAAAGTTATCAACACTTTTATGTTTGGCGTTCCGAAACCCACCTTATCTCAGGCTGAAAAGCGTTTTTGTGCATTGTGCCATAACTTTTCAGGAAAGCTTCAGAACATGAAATTTTAACCTCCCACTATAGCAGAAAGGGTCTTTCTAGTAGTTGCACATCAAATCTAAACTGTCTGAAGTGTTTTTCCAAAGTTATCAACACTTTTATGTTTGGCGTTCCGAAACCCACCTTATCTCAGGCTGAAAAGCGTTTTTGTGCATTGTGCCATAACTTTTCAGGAAAGCTTCAGAACATGAAATTTTAACCTCCCACTATAGCAGAAAGGGTCTTTCTAGTAGGTGCACATCAAATCTAAGCTCTCTGAAGTGTTTTTCGAAAGTTATCAACACTTTTATGTTTGGCGTTCCGAAACCCACCTTATCTCAGGCTGAAAAGCGTTTTTGTGCATTGTGCCATAACTTTTCAGGGAAGCTTCAGAACATGAAATTTTAACCTCCCACTATAGCAGAAAGGGTCTTTCTAGTAGTTGCACATCAAATCTAAACTGTCTGAAGTGTTTTTCAAAAGTTATCAACACTTTTATGTTTGGCGTTCCTAAACCCACCTTATCTCAGGCTGAAAAGCGTTTTTGTGCATTGTGCCATAACTTTTCAGGAAAGCTTCAGAACATGAAATTTTAACCTCCCACTATAGCAGAAAGGGTCTTTCTAGTAGTTGCACATCAAATCTAAACTGTCTGAAGTGTTTTTCCAAAGTTATCAACACTTTTATGTTTGGCGTTCCGAAACCCACCTTATCTCAGGCTGAAAAGCGTTTTTGTGCATTGTGCCATAACTTTTCAGGGAAGCTTCAGAACATGAAATTTTAACCTCCCACTATAGCAGAAAGGGTCTTTCTAGTAGTTGCACATCAAATCTAAGCTGTCTGAAGTGTTTTTCAAAAGTTATCAACACTTTTATGTTTGGCGTTCCGAAACCCACCTTATCTCAGGCTGAAAAGCGTTTTTGTGCATTGTGCCATAACTTTTCAGGAAAGCTTCAGAACATGAAATTTTAACCTCCCACTATAGCAGAAAGGGTCTTTCTAGTAGTTGCACATCAAATCTAAACTGTCTGAAGTGTTTTTCCAAAGTTATCAACACTTTTATGTTTGGCGTTCCGAAACCCACCTTATCTCAGGCTGAAAAGCGTTTTTGTGCATTGTGCCATAACTTTTCAGGAAAGCTTCAGAACATGAAATTTTAACCTCCCACTATAGCAGAAAGGGTCTTTCTAGTAGTTGCACATCAAATCTAAGCTGTCTGAAGTGTTTTTCAAAAGTTATCAACACTTTTATGTTTGGCGTTCCGAAACCCACCTTATCTCAGGCTGAAAAGCGTTTTTGTGCATTGTGCCATAACTTTTCAGGAAAGCTTCAGAACATGAAATTTTAACCTCCCACTATAGCAGAAAGGGTCTTTCTAGTAGTTGCACATCAAATCTAAACTGTCTGAAGTGTTTTTCCAAAGTTATCAACACTTTTATGTTTGGCGTTCCGAAACCCACCTTATCTCAGGCTGAAAAGCGTTTTTGTGCATTGTGCCATAACTTTTCAGGGAAGCTTCAGAACATGAAATTTTAACCTCCCACTATAGCAGAAAGGGTCTTTCTAGTAGTTGCACATCAAATCTAAACTGTCTGAAGTGTTTTTCCAAAGTTATCAACACTTTTATGTTTGGCGTTCCGAAACCCACCTTATCTCAGGCTGAAAAGCGTTTTTGTGCATTGTGCCATAACTTTTCAGGGAAGCTTCAGAACATGAAATTTTAACCTCCCACTATAGCAGAAAGGGTCTTTCTAGTAGGTGCACATCAAATCTTAGCTCTCTGAAGTGTTTTTCGAAAGTTATCAACACTTTTATGTTTGGCGTTCCGAAACCCACCTTATCTCAGGCTGAAAAGCGTTTTTGTGCATTGTGCCATAACTTTTCAGGAAAGCTTCAGAACATGAAATTTTAATCTCCCACTATAGCAGAAGAGGTCTTTCTAGTAGTTGCACATCAAATCTAAACTGTCTGAAGTGTTTTTCCAAAGTTATCAACACTTTTATGTTTGGCGTTCCGAAACTCACCTTATCTCAGGCTGAAAAGCGTTTTTACGCATTGTGCCATAACTTTTCAGGGAAGCTTCAGAACATGAAATTTTAACCTCCCACTATAGCAGAAAGGGTCTTTCTAGTAGGTGCACATCAAATCTAAGCTCTCTGAAGTGTTTTTCGAAAGTTATCAACACTTTTATGTTTGGCGTTCCGAAACCCACCTTATCTCAGGCTGAAAAGCGTTTTTGTGCATTGTGCCATAACTTTTCAGGGAAGCTTCAGAACATGAAATTTTAACCTCCCACTATAGCAGAAAGGGTCTTTCTAGTAGTTGCACATCAAATCTAAACTGTCTGAAGTGTTTTTCCAAAGTTATTAACACTTTTATGTTTGGCGTTCCGAAACCCACCTTATCTCAGGCTGAAAAGCGTTTTTGTGCATTGTGCCATAACTTTTCAGGGAAGCTTCAGAACATGAAATTTTAACCTCCCACTATAGCAGAAAGGGTCTTTCTAGTAGTTGCACATCCAATCTAAACTGTCTGAAGTGTTTTTCCAAAGTTATCAACACTTTTATGTTTGGCGTTCCGAAACCCACCTTATCTCAGGCTGAAAAGCGTTTTTGTGCATTGTGCCATAACTTTTCAGGGAAGCTTCAGAACATGAAATTTTAACCTACCACTATAGCAGAAAGGGTCTTTCTAGTAGGTGCACATCAAATCTAAGCTCTCTGAAGTGTTTTTCGAAAGTTATCAACACTTTTATGTTTGGCGTTCCGAAACCCACCTTATCTCAGGCTGAAAAGCGTTTTTGTGCATTGTGCCATAACTTTTCAGGAAAGCTTCAGAACATGAAATTTTAACCTCCCACTATAGCAGAAAGGGTCTTTCTAGTAGTTGCACATCAAATCTAAACTGTCTGAAGTGTTTTTCCAAAGTTATCAACACTTTTATGTTTGGCGTTCCGAAACCCACCTTATCTCAGGCTGAAAAGCGTTTTTACGCATTGTGCCATAACTTTTCAGGGAAGCTTCAGAACATGAAATTTTAACCTCCCACTATAGCAGAAAGGGTCTTTCTAGTAGGTGCACATCAAATCTAAGCTCTCTGAAGTGTTTTTCGAAAGTTATCAACACTTTTATGTTTGGCGTTCCGAAACCCACCTTATCTCAGGCTGAAAAGCGTTTTTGTGCATTGTGCCATAACTTTTCAGGAAAGCTTCAGAACATGAAATTTTAACCTCCCACTATAGCAGAAAGTGTCTTTCTAGTAGTTGCACATCAAATCTAAACTGTCTGAAGTGTTTTTCCAAAGTTATTAACACTTTTATGTTTGGCGTTCCGAAACCCACCTTATCTCAGGCTGAAAAGCGTTTTTGTGCATTGTGCCATAACTTTTCAGGGAAGCTTCAGAACATGAAATTTTAACCTCCCACTATAGCAGAAAGGGTCTTTCTAGTAGTTGCACATCAAATCTAAACTGCCTGAAGTGTTTTTCCAAAGTTATCAACACTTTTATGTTTGGCGTTCCGAAACCCACCTTATCTCAGGCTGAAAAGCGTTTTTGTGCATTGTGCCATAACTTTTCAGGGAAGCTTCAGAACATGAAATTTTAACCTCCCACTATAGCAGAAAGGGTCTTTCTAGTAGTTGCACATCAAATCTAAACTGTCTGAAGTGTTTTTCCAAAGTTATCAACACTTTTATGTTTGGCGTTCCGAAACCCACCTTATCTCAGGCTGAAAAGCGTTTTTGTGCATTGTGCCATAACTTTTCAGGGAAGCTTCAGAACATGAAATTTTAACCTCCCACTATAGCAGAAAGGGTCTTTCTAGTAGTTGCACATCAAATCTAAACTGTCTGAAGTGTTTTTCCAAAGTTATCAACACTTTTATGTTTGGCGTTCCGAAACCCACCTTATCTCAGGCTGAAAAGCGTTTTTACGCATTGTGCCATAACTTTTCAGGGAAGCTTCAGAACATGAAATTTTAACCTCCCACTATAGCAGAAAGGGTCTTTCTAGTAGGTGCACATCAAATCTAAGCTCTCTGAAGTGTTTTTCGAAAGTTATCAACACTTTTATGTTTGGCGTTCCGAAACCCACCTTATCTCAGGCTGAAAAGCGTTTTTGTGCATTGTGCCATAACTTTTCAGGGAAGCTTCAGAACATGAAATTTTAACCTCCCACTATAGCAGAAAGGGTCTTTCTAGTAGTTGCACATCAAATCAAAACTGTCTGAAGTGTTTTTCCAAAGTTATTAACACTTTTATGTTTGGCGTTCCGAAACCCACCTTATCTCAGGCTGAAAAGCGTTTTTGTGCATTGTGCCATAACTTTTCAGGGAAGCTTCAGAACATGAAATTTTAACCTCCCACTATAGCAGAAAGGGTCTTTCTAGTAGTTGCACATCAAATCTAAACTGTCTGAAGTGTTTTTCCAAAGTTATCAACACTTTTATGTTTGGCGTTCCGAAACCCACCTTATCTCAGGCTGAAAAGCGTTTTTGTGCATTGTGCCATAACTTTTCAGGGAAGCTTCAGAACATGAAATTTTAACCTCCCACTATAGCAGAAAGGGTCTTTCTAGTAGGTGCACATCAAATCTAAGCTCTCTGAAGTGTTTTTCGAAAGTTATCAACACTTTTATGTTTGGCGTTCCGAAACCCACCTTATCTCAGGCTGAAAAGCGTTTTTGTGCATTGTGCCATAACTTTTCAGGAAAGCTTCAGAACATGAAATTTTAACCTCCCACTATAGCAGAAAGGGTCTTTCTAGTAGTTGCACATCAAATCTAAACTGTCTGAAGTGTTTTTCCAAAGTTATCAACACTTTTATGTTTGGCGTTCCGAAACCCACCTTATCTCAGGCTGAAAAGCGTTTTTACGCATTGTGCCATAACTTTTCAGGGAAGCTTCAGAACATGAAATTTTAACCTCCCACTATAGCAGAAAGGGTCTTTCTAGTAGGTGCACATCAAATCTAAGCTCTCTGAAGTGTTTTTCGAAAGTTATCAACACTTTTATGTTTGGCGTTCCGAAACCCACCTTATCTCAGGCTGAAAAGCGTTTTTGTGCATTGTGCCATAACTTTTCAGGAAAGCTTCAGAACATGAAATTTTAACCTCCCACTATAGCAGAAAGGGTCTTTCTAGTAGGTGCACATCAAATCTAAGCTCTCTCAAGTGTTTTTCGAAAGTTATCAACACTTTTATGTTTGGCGTTCCGAAACCCACCTTATCTCAGGCTGAAAAGCGTTTTTGTGCATTGTGCCATAACTTTTCAGGGAAGCTTCAGAACATGAAATTTTAACCTCCCACTATAGCAGAAAGGGTCTTTCTAGTAGTTGCACATCAAATCTAAACTGTCTGAAGTGTTTTTCAAAAGTTATCAACACTTTTATGTTTGGCGTTCCTAAACCCACCTTATCTCAGGCTGAAAAGCGTTTTTGTGCATTGTGCCATAACTTTTCAGGAAAGCTTCAGAACATGAAATTTTAACCTCCCACTATAGCAGAAAGGGTCTTTCTAGTAGTTGCACATCAAATCTAAACTGTCTGAAGTGTTTTTCCAAAGTTATCAACACTTTTATGTTTGGCGTTCCGAAACCCACCTTATCTCAGGCTGAAAAGCGTTTTTACGCATTGTGCCATAACTTTTCAGGGAAGCTTCAGAACATGAAATTTTAACCTCCCACTATAGCAGAAAGGGTCTTTCTAGTAGGTGCACATCAAATCTAAGCTCTCTGAAGTGTTTTTCGAAAGTTATCAACACTTTTATGTTTGGCGTTCCGAAACCCACCTTATCTCAGGCTGAAAAGCGTTTTTGTGCATTGTGCCATAACTTTTCAGGAAAGCTTCAGAACATGAAATTTTAACCTCCCACTATAGCAGAAAGGGTCTTTCTAGTAGGTGCACATCAAATCTAAGCTCTCTGAAGTGTTTTTCGAAAGTTATCAACACTTTTATGTTTGGCGTTCCGAAACCCACCTTATCTCAGGCTGAAAAGCGTTTTTGTGCATTGTGCCATAACTTTTCAGGGAAGCTTCAGAACATGAAATTTTAACCTCCCACTATAGCAGAAAGGGTCTTTCTAGTAGTTGCACATCAAATCTAAACTGTCTGAAGTGTTTTTCAAAAGTTATCAACACTTTTATGTTTGGCGTTCCTAAACCCACCTTATCTCAGGCTGAAAAGCGTTTTTGTGCATTGTGCCATAACTTTTCAGGAAAGCTTCAGAACATGAAATTTTAACCTCCCACTATAGCAGAAAGGGTCTTTCTAGTAGTTGCACATCAAATCTAAACTGTCTGAAGTGTTTTTCCAAAGTTATCAACACTTTTATGTTTGGCGTTCCGAAACCCACCTTATCTCAGGCTGAAAAGCGTTTTTACGCATTGTGCCATAACTTTTCAGGGAAGCTTCAGAACATGAAATTTTAACCTCCCACTATAGCAGAAAGGGTCTTTCTAGTAGGTGCACATCAAATCTAAGCTCTCTGAAGTGTTTTTCGAAAGTTATCAACACTTTTATGTTTGGCGTTCCGAAACCCACCTTATCTCAGGCTGAAAAGCGTTTTTGTGCATTGTGCCATAACTTTTCAGGGAAGCTTCAGAACATGAAATTTTAACCTCCCACTATAGCAGAAAGGGTCTTTCTAGTAGTTGCACATCAAATCTAAACTGTCTGAAGTGTTTTTCCAAAGTTATCAACACTTTTATGTTTGGCGTTCCGAAACCCACCTTATCTCAGGCTGAAAAGCGTTTTTGTGCATTGTGCCATAACTTTTCAGGGAAGCTTCAGAACATGAAATTTTAACCTCCCACTATAGCAGAAAGGGTCTTTCTAGTAGTTGCACATCAAATCTAAGCTGTCTGAAGTGTTTTTCAAAAGTTATCAACACTTTTATGTTTGGCGTTCCGAAACCCACCTTATCTCAGGCTGAAAAGCGTTTTTGTGCATTGTGCCATAACTTTTCAGGAAAGCTTCAGAACATGAAATTTTAACCTCCCACTATAGCAGAAAGTGTCTTTCTAGTAGTTGCACATCAAATCTAAACTGTCTGAAGTGTTTTTCCAAAGTTATCAACACTTTTATGTTTGGCGTTCCGAAACCCACCTTATCTCAGGCTGAAAAGCGTTTTTGTGCATTGTGCCATAACTTTTCAGGAAAGCTTCAGAACATGAAATTTTAACCTCCCACTATAGCAGAAAGGGTCTTTCTAGTAGTTGCACATCAAATCTAAGCTGTCTGAAGTGTTTTTCAAAAGTTATCAACACTTTTATGTTTGGCGTTCCGAAACCCACCTTATCTCAGGCTGAAAAGCGTTTTTGTGCATTGTGCCATAACTTTTCAGGAAAGCTTCAGAACATGAAATTTTAACCTCCCACTATAGCAGAAAGGGTCTTTCTAGTAGTTGCACATCAAATCTAAACTGTCTGAAGTGTTTTTCCAAAGTTATCAACACTTTTATGTTTGGCGTTCCGAAACCCACCTTATCTCAGGCTGAAAAGCGTTTTTACGCATTGTGCCATAACTTTTCAGGGAAGCTTCAGAACATGAAATTTTAACCTCCCACTATAGCAGAAAGGGTCTTTCTAGTAGGTGCACATCAAATCTAAGCTCTCTGAAGTGTTTTTCGAAAGTTATCAACACTTTTATGTTTGGCGTTCCGAAACCCACCTTATCTCAGGCTGAAAAGCGTTTTTGTGCATTGTGCCATAACTTTTCAGGGAAGCTTCAGAACATGAAATTTTAACCTCCCACTATAGCAGAAAGGGTCTTTCTAGTAGTTGCACATCAAATCTAAACTGTCTGAAGTGTTTTTCCAAAGTTATTAACACTTTTATGTTTGGCGTTCCGAAACCCACCTTATCTCAGGCTGAAAAGCGTTTTTGTGCATTGTGCCATAACTTTTCAGGGAAGCTTCAGAACATGAAATTTTAACCTCCCACTATAGTAGAAAGGGTCTTTCTAGTAGTTGCACATCAAATCTAAACTGTCTGAAGTGTTTTTCCAAAGTTATCAACACTTTTATGTTTGGCGTTCCGAAACCCACCTTATCTCAGGCTGAAAAGCGTTTTTGTGCATTGTGCCATAACTTTTCAGGGAAGCTTCAGAACATGAAATTTTAACCTCCCACTATAGCAGAAAGGGTCTTTCTAGTAGGTGCACATCAAATCTAAGCTCTCTGAAGTGTTTTTCGAAAGTTATCAACACTTTTATGTTTGGCGTTCCGAAACCCACCTTATCTCAGGCTGAAAAGCGTTTTTGTGCATTGTGCCATAACTTTTCAGGGAAGCTTCAGAACATGAAATTTTAACCTCCCACTATAGCAGAAAGGGTCTTTCTAGTAGTTGCACATCAAATCTAAACTGTCTGAAGTGTTTTTCCAAAGTTATTAACACTTTTATGTTTGGCGTTCCGAAACCCACCTTATCTCAGGCTGAAAAGCGTTTTTGTGCATTGTGCCATAACTTTTCAGGGAAGCTTCAGAACATGAAATTTTAACCTCCCACTATAGCAGAAAGGGTCTTTCTAGTAGTTGCACATCAAATCTAAACTGTCTGAAGTGTTTTTCCAAAGTTATCAACACTTTTATGTTTGGCGTTCCGAAACCCACCTTATCTCAGGCTGAAAAGCGTTTTTGTGCATTGTGCCATAACTTTTCAGGAAAGCTTCAGAACATGAAATTTTAACCTCCCACTATAGCAGAAAGGGTCTTTCTAGTAGTTGCACATCAAATCTAAACTGTCTGAAGTGTTTTTCCAAAGTTATCAACACTTTTATGTTTGGCGTTCCGAAACCCACCTTATCTCAGGCTGAAAAGCGTTTTTACGCATTGTGCCATAACTTTTCAGGGAAGCTTCAGAACATGAAATTTTAACCTCCCACTATAGCAGAAAGGGTCTTTCTAGTAGGTGCACATCAAATCTAAGCTCTCTGAAGTGTTTTTCGAAAGTTATCAACACTTTTATGTTTGGCGTTCCGAAACCCACCTTATCTCAGGCTGAAAAGCGTTTTTGTGCATTGTGCCATAACTTTTCAGGGAAGCTTCAGAACATGAAATTTTAACCTCCCACTATAGCAGAAAGGGTCTTTCTAGTAGTTGCACATCAAATCTAAACTGTCTGAAGTGTTTTTCCAAAGTTATCAACACTTTTATGTTTGGCGTTCCGAAACCCACCTTATCTCAGGCTGAAAAGCGTTTTTGTGCATTGTGCCATAACTTTTCAGGGAAGCTTCAGAACATGAAATTTTAACCTCCCACTATAGCAGAAAGGGTCTTTCTAGTAGGTGCACATCAAATCTAAGCTCTCTGAAGTGTTTTTCGAAAGTTATCAACACTTTTATGTTTGGCGTTCCGAAACCCACCTTATCTCAGGCTGAAAAGCGTTTTTGTGCATTGTGCCATAACTTTTCAGGAAAGCTTCAGAACATGAAATTTTAATCTCCCACTATAGCAGAAAGGGTCTTTCTAGTAGTTGCACATCAAATCTAAACTGTCTGAAGTGTTTTTCCAAAGTTATCAACACTTTTATGTTTGGCGTTCCGAAACCCACCTTATCTCAGGCTGAAAAGCGTTTTCACGCATTGTGCCATAACTTTTCAGGGAAGCTTCAGAACATGAAATTTTAACCTCCCACTATAGCAGAAAGGGTCTTTCTAGTAGGTGCACATCAAATCTAAGCTCTCTGAAGTGTTTTTCGAAAGTTATCAACACTTTTATGTTTGGCGTTCCGAAACCCACCTTATCTCAGGCTGAAAAGCGTTTTTGTGCATTGTGCCATAACTTTTCAGGGAAGCTTCAGAACATGAAATTTTAACCTCCCACTATAGCAGAAAGGGTCTTTCTAGTAGTTGCACATCAAATCTAAACTGTCTGAAGTGTTTTTCCAAAGTTATTAACACTTTTATGTTTGGCGTTCCGAAACCCACCTTATCTCAGGCTGAAAAGCGTTTTTGTGCATTGTGCCATAACTTTTCAGGGAAGCTTCAGAACATGAAATTTTAACCTCCCACTATAGCAGAAAGGGTCTTTCTAGTAGTTGCACATCAAATCTAAACTGTCTGAAGTGTTTTTCCAAAGTTATCAACACTTTTATGTTTGGCGTTCCGAAACCCACCTTATCTCAGGCTGAAAAGCGTTTTTGTGCATTGTGCCATAACTTTTCAGGGAAGCTTCAGAACATGAAATTTTAACCTACCACTATAGCAGAAAGGGTCTTTCTAGTAGGTGCACATCAAATCTAAGCTCTCTGAAGTGTTTTTCGAAAGTTATCAACACTTTTATGTTTGGCGTTCCGAAACCCACCTTATCTCAGGCTGAAAAGCGTTTTTGTGCATTGTGCCATAACTTTTCAGGAAAGCTTCAGAACATGAAATTTTAACCTCCCACTATAGCAGAAAGGGTCTTTCTAGTAGTTGCACATCAAATCTAAACTGTCTGAAGTGTTTTTCCAAAGTTATCAACACTTTTATGTTTGGCGTTCCGAAACCCACCTTATCTCAGGCTGAAAAGCGTTTTTACGCATTGTGCCATAACTTTTCAGGGAAGCTTCAGAACATGAAATTTTAACCTCCCACTATAGCAGAAAGGGTCTTTCTAGTAGGTGCACATCAAATCTAAGCTCTCTGAAGTGTTTTTCGAAAGTTATCAACACTTTTATGTTTGGCGTTCCGAAACCCACCTTATCTCAGGCTGAAAAGCGTTTTTGTGCATTGTGCCATAACTTTTCAGGAAAGCTTCAGAACATGAAATTTTAACCTCCCACTATAGCAGAAAGTGTCTTTCTAGTAGTTGCACATCAAATCTAAACTGTCTGAAGTGTTTTTCCAAAGTTATTAACACTTTTATGTTTGGCGTTCCGAAACCCACCTTATCTCAGGCTGAAAAGCGTTTTTGTGCATTGTGCCATAACTTTTCAGGGAAGCTTCAGAACATGAAATTTTAACCTCCCACTATAGCAGAAAGGGTCTTTCTAGTAGTTGCACATCAAATCTAAACTGCCTGAAGTGTTTTTCCAAAGTTATCAACACTTTTATGTTTGGCGTTCCGAAACCCACCTTATCTCAGGCTGAAAAGCGTTTTTGTGCATTGTGCCATAACTTTTCAGGAAAGCTTCAGAACATGAAATTTTAACCTCCCACTATAGCAGAAAGGGTCTTTCTAGTAGTTGCACATCAAATCTAAACTGTCTGAAGTGTTTTTCCAAAGTTATCAACACTTTTATGTTTGGCGTTCCGAAACCCACCTTATCTCAGGCTGAAAAGCGTTTTTACGCATTGTGCCATAACTTTTCAGGGAAGCTTCAGAACATGAAATTTTAACCTCCCACTATAGCAGAAAGGGTCTTTCTAGTAGTTGCACATCAAATCTAAACTGTCTGAAGTGTTTTTCCAAAGTTATCAACACTTTTATGTTTGGCGTTCCGAAACCCACCTTATCTCAGGCTGAAAAGCGTTTTTGTGCATTGTGCCATAACTTTTCAGGAAAGCTTCAGAACATGAAATTTTAACCTCCCACTATAGCAGAAAGGGTCTTTCTAGTAGTTGCACATCAAATCTAAACTGTCTGAAGTGTTTTTCCAAAGTTATCAACACTTTTATGTTTGGCGTTCCGAAACCCACCTTATCTCAGGCTGAAAAGCGTTTTTACGCATTGTGCCATAACTTTTCAGGGAAGCTTCAGAACATGAAATTTTAACCTCCCACTATAGCAGAAAGGGTCTTTCTAGTAGGTGCACATCAAATCTAAGCTCTCTGAAGTGTTTTTCGAAAGTTATCAACACTTTTATGTTTGGCGTTCCGAAACCCACCTTATCTCAGGCTGAAAAGCGTTTTTGTGCATTGTGCCATAACTTTTCAGGGAAGCTTCAGAACATGAAATTTTAACCTCCCACTATAGCAGAAAGGGTCTTTCTAGTAGTTGCACATCAAATCTAAACTGTCTGAAGTGTTTTTCCAAAGTTATCAACACTTTTATGTTTGGCGTTCCGAAACCCACCTTATCTCAGGCTGAAAAGCGTTTTTGTGCATTGTGCCATAACTTTTCAGGGAAGCTTCAGAACATGAAATTTTAACCTCCCACTATAGCAGAAAGGGTCTTTCTAGTAGGTGCACATCAAATCTAAGCTCTCTGAAGTGTTTTTCGAAAGTTATCAACACTTTTATGTTTGGCGTTCCGAAACCCACCTTATCTCAGGCTGAAAAGCGTTTTTGTGCATTGTGCCATAACTTTTCAGGAAAGCTTCAGAACATGAAATTTTAATCTCCCACTATAGCAGAAAGGGTCTTTCTAGTAGTTGCACATCAAATCTAAACTGTCTGAAGTGTTTTTCCAAAGTTATCAACACTTTTATGTTTGGCGTTCCGAAACCCACCTTATCTCAGGCTGAAAAGCGTTTTCACGCATTGTGCCATAACTTTTCAGGGAAGCTTCAGAACATGAAATTTTAACCTCCCACTATAGCAGAAAGGGTCTTTCTAGTAGGTGCACATCAAATCTAAGCTCTCTGAAGTGTTTTTCGAAAGTTATCAACACTTTTATGTTTGGCGTTCCGAAACCCACCTTATCTCAGGCTGAAAAGCGTTTTTGTGCATTGTGCCATAACTTTTCAGGGAAGCTTCAGAACATGAAATTTTAACCTCCCACTATAGCAGAAAGGGTCTTTCTAGTAGTTGCACATCAAATCTAAACTGTCTGAAGTGTTTTTCCAAAGTTATTAACACTTTTATGTTTGGCGTTCCGAAACCCACCTTATCTCAGGCTGAAAAGCGTTTTTGTGCATTGTGCCATAACTTTTCAGGGAAGCTTCAGAACATGAAATTTTAACCTCCCACTATAGCAGAAAGGGTCTTTCTAGTAGTTGCACATCAAATCTAAACTGTCTGAAGTGTTTTTCCAAAGTTATCAACACTTTTATGTTTGGCGTTCCGAAACCCACCTTATCTCAGGCTGAAAAGCGTTTTTGTGCATTGTGCCATAACTTTTCAGGGAAGCTTCAGAACATGAAATTTTAACCTACCACTATAGCAGAAAGGGTCTTTCTAGTAGGTGCACATCAAATCTAAGCTCTCTGAAGTGTTTTTCGAAAGTTATCAACACTTTTATGTTTGGCGTTCCGAAACCCACCTTATCTCAGGCTGAAAAGCGTTTTTGTGCATTGTGCCATAACTTTTCAGGGAAGCTTCAGAACATGAAATTTTAACCTCCCACTATAGCAGAAAGGGTCTTTCTAGTAGTTGCACATCAAATCTAAACTGTCTGAAGTGTTTTTCCAAAGTTATCAACACTTTTATGTTTGGCGTTCCGAAACCCACCTTATCTCAGGCTGAAAAGCGTTTTCACGCATTGTGCCATAACTTTTCAGGGAAGCTTCAGAACATGAAATTTTAACCTCCCACTATAGCAGAAAGGGTCTTTCTAGTAGGTGCACATCAAATCTAAGCTCTCTGAAGTGTTTTTCGAAAGTTATCAACACTTTTATGTTTGGCGTTCCGAAACCCACCTTATCTCAGGCTGAAAAGCGTTTTTGTGCATTGTGCCATAACTTTTCAGGGAAGCTTCAGAACATGAAATTTTAACCTCCCACTATAGCAGAAAGGGTCTTTCTAGTAGTTGCACATCAAATCTAAACTGTCTGAAGTGTTTTTCCAAAGTTATTAACACTTTTATGTTTGGCGTTCCGAAACCCACCTTATCTCAGGCTGAAAAGCGTTTTTGTGCATTGTGCCATAACTTTTCAGGGAAGCTTCAGAACATGAAATTTTAACCTCCCACTATAGCAGAAAGGGTCTTTCTAGTAGTTGCACATCAAATCTAAACTGTCTGAAGTGTTTTTCCAAAGTTATCAACACTTTTATGTTTGGCGTTCCGAAACCCACCTTATCTCAGGCTGAAAAGCGTTTTTGTGCATTGTGCCATAACTTTTCAGGGAAGCTTCAGAACATGAAATTTTAACCTACCACTATAGCAGAAAGGGTCTTTCTAGTAGGTGCACATCAAATCTAAGCTCTCTGAAGTGTTTTTCGAAAGTTATCAACACTTTTATGTTTGGCGTTCCGAAACCCACCTTATCTCAGGCTGAAAAGCGTTTTTGTGCATTGTGCCATAACTTTTCAGGAAAGCTTCAGAACATGAAATTTTAACCTCCCACTATAGCAGAAAGGGTCTTTCTAGTAGTTGCACATCAAATCTAAACTGTCTGAAGTGTTTTTCCAAAGTTATCAACACTTTTATGTTTGGCGTTCCGAAACCCACCTTATCTCAGGCTGAAAAGCGTTTTTACGCATTGTGCCATAACTTTTCAGGGAAGCTTCAGAACATGAAATTTTAACCTCCCACTATAGCAGAAAGGGTCTTTCTAGTAGGTGCACATCAAATCTAAGCTCTCTGAAGTGTTTTTCGAAAGTTATCAACACTTTTATGTTTGGCGTTCCGAAACCCACCTTATCTCAGGCTGAAAAGCGTTTTTGTGCATTGTGCCATAACTTTTCAGGAAAGCTTCAGAACATGAAATTTTAACCTCCCACTATAGCAGAAAGTGTCTTTCTAGTAGTTGCACATCAAATCTAAACTGTCTGAAGTGTTTTTCCAAAGTTATTAACACTTTTATGTTTGGCGTTCCGAAACCCACCTTATCTCAGGCTGAAAAGCGTTTTTGTGCATTGTGCCATAACTTTTCAGGGAAGCTTCAGAACATGAAATTTTAACCTCCCACTATAGCAGAAAGGGTCTTTCTAGTAGTTGCACATCAAATCTAAACTGCCTGAAGTGTTTTTCCAAAGTTATCAACACTTTTATGTTTGGCGTTCCGAAACCCACCTTATCTCAGGCTGAAAAGCGTTTTTGTGCATTGTGCCATAACTTTTCAGGAAAGCTTCAGAACATGAAATTTTAACCTCCCACTATAGCAGAAAGGGTCTTTCTAGTAGTTGCACATCAAATCTAAACTGTCTGAAGTGTTTTTCCAAAGTTATCAACACTTTTATGTTTGGCGTTCCGAAACCCACCTTATCTCAGGCTGAAAAGCGTTTTTACGCATTGTGCCATAACTTTTCAGGGAAGCTTCAGAACATGAAATTTTAACCTCCCACTATAGCAGAAAGGGTCTTTCTAGTAGTTGCACATCAAATCTAAACTGTCTGAAGTGTTTTTCCAAAGTTATCAACACTTTTATGTTTGGCGTTCCGAAACCCACCTTATCTCAGGCTGAAAAGCGTTTTTGTGCATTGTGCCATAACTTTTCAGGAAAGCTTCAGAACATGAAATTTTAACCTCCCACTATAGCAGAAAGGGTCTTTCTAGTAGTTGCACATCAAATCTAAACTGTCTGAAGTGTTTTTCCAAAGTTATCAACACTTTTATGTTTGGCGTTCCGAAACCCACCTTATCTCAGGCTGAAAAGCGTTTTTACGCATTGTGCCATAACTTTTCAGGGAAGCTTCAGAACATGAAATTTTAACCTCCCACTATAGCAGAAAGGGTCTTTCTAGTAGGTGCACATCAAATCTAAGCTCTCTGAAGTGTTTTTCGAAAGTTATCAACACTTTTATGTTTGGCGTTCCGAAACCCACCTTATCTCAGGCTGAAAAGCGTTTTTGTGCATTGTGCCATAACTTTTCAGGGAAGCTTCAGAACATGAAATTTTAACCTCCCACTATAGCAGAAAGGGTCTTTCTAGTAGTTGCACATCAAATCTAAACTGTCTGAAGTGTTTTTCCAAAGTTATCAACACTTTTATGTTTGGCGTTCCGAAACCCACCTTATCTCAGGCTGAAAAGCGTTTTTGTGCATTGTGCCATAACTTTTCAGGGAAGCTTCAGAACATGAAATTTTAACCTCCCACTATAGCAGAAAGGGTCTTTCTAGTAGGTGCACATCAAATCTAAGCTCTCTGAAGTGTTTTTCGAAAGTTATCAACACTTTTATGTTTGGCGTTCCGAAACCCACCTTATCTCAGGCTGAAAAGCGTTTTTGTGCATTGTGCCATAACTTTTCAGGAAAGCTTCAGAACATGAAATTTTAATCTCCCACTATAGCAGAAAGGGTCTTTCTAGTAGTTGCACATCAAATCTAAACTGTCTGAAGTGTTTTTCCAAAGTTATCAACACTTTTATGTTTGGCGTTCCGAAACCCACCTTATCTCAGGCTGAAAAGCGTTTTCACGCATTGTGCCATAACTTTTCAGGGAAGCTTCAGAACATGAAATTTTAACCTCCCACTATAGCAGAAAGGGTCTTTCTAGTAGGTGCACATCAAATCTAAGCTCTCTGAAGTGTTTTTCGAAAGTTATCAACACTTTTATGTTTGGCGTTCCGAAACCCACCTTATCTCAGGCTGAAAAGCGTTTTTGTGCATTGTGCCATAACTTTTCAGGGAAGCTTCAGAACATGAAATTTTAACCTCCCACTATAGCAGAAAGGGTCTTTCTAGTAGTTGCACATCAAATCTAAACTGTCTGAAGTGTTTTTCCAAAGTTATTAACACTTTTATGTTTGGCGTTCCGAAACCCACCTTATCTCAGGCTGAAAAGCGTTTTTGTGCATTGTGCCATAACTTTTCAGGGAAGCTTCAGAACATGAAATTTTAACCTCCCACTATAGCAGAAAGGGTCTTTCTAGTAGTTGCACATCAAATCTAAACTGTCTGAAGTGTTTTTCCAAAGTTATCAACACTTTTATGTTTGGCGTTCCGAAACCCACCTTATCTCAGGCTGAAAAGCGTTTTTGTGCATTGTGCCATAACTTTTCAGGGAAGCTTCAGAACATGAAATTTTAACCTACCACTATAGCAGAAAGGGTCTTTCTAGTAGGTGCACATCAAATCTAAGCTCTCTGAAGTGTTTTTCGAAAGTTATCAACACTTTTATGTTTGGCGTTCCGAAACCCACCTTATCTCAGGCTGAAAAGCGTTTTTGTGCATTGTGCCATAACTTTTCAGGAAAGCTTCAGAACATGAAATTTTAACCTCCCACTATAGCAGAAAGGGTCTTTCTAGTAGTTGCACATCAAATCTAAACTGTCTGAAGTGTTTTTCCAAAGTTATCAACACTTTTATGTTTGGCGTTCCGAAACCCACCTTATCTCAGGCTGAAAAGCGTTTTTACGCATTGTGCCATAACTTTTCAGGGAAGCTTCAGAACATGAAATTTTAACCTCCCACTATAGCAGAAAGGGTCTTTCTAGTAGGTGCACATCAAATCTAAGCTCTCTGAAGTGTTTTTCGAAAGTTATCAACACTTTTATGTTTGGCGTTCCGAAACCCACCTTATCTCAGGCTGAAAAGCGTTTTTGTGCATTGTGCCATAACTTTTCAGGAAAGCTTCAGAACATGAAATTTTAACCTCCCACTATAGCAGAAAGTGTCTTTCTAGTAGTTGCACATCAAATCTAAACTGTCTGAAGTGTTTTTCCAAAGTTATTAACACTTTTATGTTTGGCGTTCCGAAACCCACCTTATCTCAGGCTGAAAAGCGTTTTTGTGCATTGTGCCATAACTTTTCAGGGAAGCTTCAGAACATGAAATTTTAACCTCCCACTATAGCAGAAAGGGTCTTTCTAGTAGTTGCACATCAAATCTAAACTGCCTGAAGTGTTTTTCCAAAGTTATCAACACTTTTATGTTTGGCGTTCCGAAACCCACCTTATCTCAGGCTGAAAAGCGTTTTTGTGCATTGTGCCATAACTTTTCAGGAAAGCTTCAGAACATGAAATTTTAACCTCCCACTATAGCAGAAAGGGTCTTTCTAGTAGTTGCACATCAAATCTAAACTGTCTGAAGTGTTTTTCCAAAGTTATCAACACTTTTATGTTTGGCGTTCCGAAACCCACCTTATCTCAGGCTGAAAAGCGTTTTTACGCATTGTGCCATAACTTTTCAGGGAAGCTTCAGAACATGAAATTTTAACCTCCCACTATAGCAGAAAGGGTCTTTCTAGTAGGTGCACATCAAATCTAAGCTCTCTGAAGTGTTTTTCGAAAGTTATCAACACTTTTATGTTTGGCGTTCCGAAACCCACCTTATCTCAGGCTGAAAAGCGTTTTTGTGCATTGTGCCATAACTTTTCAGGGAAGCTTCAGAACATGAAATTTTAACCTCCCACTATAGCAGAAAGGGTCTTTCTAGTAGTTGCACATCAAATCTAAACTGTCTGAAGTGTTTTTCCAAAGTTATCAACACTTTTATGTTTGGCGTTCCGAAACCCACCTTATCTCAGGCTGAAAAGCGTTTTTGTGCATTGTGCCATAACTTTTCAGGGAAGCTTCAGAACATGAAATTTTAACCTCCCACTATAGCAGAAAGGGTCTTTCTAGTAGTTGCACATCAAATCTAAGCTGTCTGAAGTGTTTTTCAAAAGTTATCAACACTTTTATGTTTGGCGTTCCGAAACCCACCTTATCTCAGGCTGAAAAGCGTTTTTGTGCATTGTGCCATAACTTTTCAGGAAAGCTTCAGAACATGAAATTTTAACCTCCCACTATAGCAGAAAGGGTCTTTCTAGTAGTTGCACATCAAATCTAAACTGTCTGAAGTGTTTTTCCAAAGTTATCAACACTTTTATGTTTGGCGTTCCGAAACCCACCTTATCTCAGGCTGAAAAGCGTTTTTGTGCATTGTGCCATAACTTTTCAGGAAAGCTTCAGAACATGAAATTTTAACCTCCCACTATAGCAGAAAGGGTCTTTCTAGTAGTTGCACATCAAATCTAAGCTGTCTGAAGTGTTTTTCAAAAGTTATCAACACTTTTATGTTTGGCGTTCCGAAACCCACCTTATCTCAGGCTGAAAAGCGTTTTTGTGCATTGTGCCATAACTTTTCAGGAAAGCTTCAGAACATGAAATTTTAACCTCCCACTATAGCAGAAAGGGTCTTTCTAGTAGTTGCACATCAAATCTAAACTGTCTGAAGTGTTTTTCCAAAGTTATCAACACTTTTATGTTTGGCGTTCCGAAACCCACCTTATCTCAGGCTGAAAAGCGTTTTTACGCATTGTGCCATAACTTTTCAGGGAAGCTTCAGAACATGAAATTTTAACCTCCCACTATAGCAGAAAGGGTCTTTCTAGTAGGTGCACATCAAATCTAAGCTCTCTGAAGTGTTTTTCGAAAGTTATCAACACTTTTATGTTTGGCGTTCCGAAACCCACCTTATCTCAGGCTGAAAAGCGTTTTTGTGCATTGTGCCATAACTTTTCAGGGAAGCTTCAGAACATGAAATTTTAACCTCCCACTATAGCAGAAAGGGTCTTTCTAGTAGTTGCACATCAAATCTAAACTGTCTGAAGTGTTTTTCCAAAGTTATTAACACTTTTATGTTTGGCGTTCCGAAACCCACCTTATCTCAGGCTGAAAAGCGTTTTTGTGCATTGTGCCATAACTTTTCAGGGAAGCTTCAGAACATGAAATTTTAACCTCCCACTATAGTAGAAAGGGTCTTTCTAGTAGTTGCACATCAAATCTAAACTGTCTGAAGTGTTTTTCCAAAGTTATCAACACTTTTATGTTTGGCGTTCCGAAACCCACCTTATCTCAGGCTGAAAAGCGTTTTTGTGCATTGTGCCATAACTTTTCAGGGAAGCTTCAGAACATGAAATTTTAACCTCCCACTATAGCAGAAAGGGTCTTTCTAGTAGGTGCACATCAAATCTAAGCTCTCTGAAGTGTTTTTCGAAAGTTATCAACACTTTTATGTTTGGCGTTCCGAAACCCACCTTATCTCAGGCTGAAAAGCGTTTTTGTGCATTGTGCCATAACTTTTCAGGGAAGCTTCAGAACATGAAATTTTAACCTCCCACTATAGCAGAAAGGGTCTTTCTAGTAGTTGCACATCAAATCTAAACTGTCTGAAGTGTTTTTCCAAAGTTATTAACACTTTTATGTTTGGCGTTCCGAAACCCACCTTATCTCAGGCTGAAAAGCGTTTTTGTGCATTGTGCCATAACTTTTCAGGGAAGCTTCAGAACATGAAATTTTAACCTCCCACTATAGCAGAAAGGGTCTTTCTAGTAGTTGCACATCAAATCTAAACTGTCTGAAGTGTTTTTCCAAAGTTATCAACACTTTTATGTTTGGCGTTCCGAAACCCACCTTATCTCAGGCTGAAAAGCGTTTTTGTGCATTGTGCCATAACTTTTCAGGAAAGCTTCAGAACATGAAATTTTAACCTCCCACTATAGCAGAAAGGGTCTTTCTAGTAGTTGCACATCAAATCTAAACTGTCTGAAGTGTTTTTCCAAAGTTATCAACACTTTTATGTTTGGCGTTCCGAAACCCACCTTATCTCAGGCTGAAAAGCGTTTTTACGCATTGTGCCATAACTTTTCAGGGAAGCTTCAGAACATGAAATTTTAACCTCCCACTATAGCAGAAAGGGTCTTTCTAGTAGGTGCACATCAAATCTAAGCTCTCTGAAGTGTTTTTCGAAAGTTATCAACACTTTTATGTTTGGCGTTCCGAAACCCACCTTATCTCAGGCTGAAAAGCGTTTTTGTGCATTGTGCCATAACTTTTCAGGGAAGCTTCAGAACATGAAATTTTAACCTCCCACTATAGCAGAAAGGGTCTTTCTAGTAGTTGCACATCAAATCTAAACTGTCTGAAGTGTTTTTCCAAAGTTATCAACACTTTTATGTTTGGCGTTCCGAAACCCACCTTATCTCAGGCTGAAAAGCGTTTTTGTGCATTGTGCCATAACTTTTCAGGGAAGCTTCAGAACATGAAATTTTAACCTCCCACTATAGCAGAAAGGGTCTTTCTAGTAGGTGCACATCAAATCTAAGCTCTCTGAAGTGTTTTTCGAAAGTTATCAACACTTTTATGTTTGGCGTTCCGAAACCCACCTTATCTCAGGCTGAAAAGCGTTTTTGTGCATTGTGCCATAACTTTTCAGGAAAGCTTCAGAACATGAAATTTTAATCTCCCACTATAGCAGAAAGGGTCTTTCTAGTAGTTGCACATCAAATCTAAACTGTCTGAAGTGTTTTTCCAAAGTTATCAACACTTTTATGTTTGGCGTTCCGAAACCCACCTTATCTCAGGCTGAAAAGCGTTTTCACGCATTGTGCCATAACTTTTCAGGGAAGCTTCAGAACATGAAATTTTAACCTCCCACTATAGCAGAAAGGGTCTTTCTAGTAGGTGCACATCAAATCTAAGCTCTCTGAAGTGTTTTTCGAAAGTTATCAACACTTTTATGTTTGGCGTTCCGAAACCCACCTTATCTCAGGCTGAAAAGCGTTTTTGTGCATTGTGCCATAACTTTTCAGGGAAGCTTCAGAACATGAAATTTTAACCTCCCACTATAGCAGAAAGGGTCTTTCTAGTAGTTGCACATCAAATCTAAACTGTCTGAAGTGTTTTTCCAAAGTTATTAACACTTTTATGTTTGGCGTTCCGAAACCCACCTTATCTCAGGCTGAAAAGCGTTTTTGTGCATTGTGCCATAACTTTTCAGGGAAGCTTCAGAACATGAAATTTTAACCTCCCACTATAGCAGAAAGGGTCTTTCTAGTAGTTGCACATCAAATCTAAACTGTCTGAAGTGTTTTTCCAAAGTTATCAACACTTTTATGTTTGGCGTTCCGAAACCCACCTTATCTCAGGCTGAAAAGCGTTTTTGTGCATTGTGCCATAACTTTTCAGGGAAGCTTCAGAACATGAAATTTTAACCTACCACTATAGCAGAAAGGGTCTTTCTAGTAGGTGCACATCAAATCTAAGCTCTCTGAAGTGTTTTTCGAAAGTTATCAACACTTTTATGTTTGGCGTTCCGAAACCCACCTTATCTCAGGCTGAAAAGCGTTTTTGTGCATTGTGCCATAACTTTTCAGGAAAGCTTCAGAACATGAAATTTTAACCTCCCACTATAGCAGAAAGGGTCTTTCTAGTAGTTGCACATCAAATCTAAACTGTCTGAAGTGTTTTTCCAAAGTTATCAACACTTTTATGTTTGGCGTTCCGAAACCCACCTTATCTCAGGCTGAAAAGCGTTTTTACGCATTGTGCCATAACTTTTCAGGGAAGCTTCAGAACATGAAATTTTAACCTCCCACTATAGCAGAAAGGGTCTTTCTAGTAGGTGCACATCAAATCTAAGCTCTCTGAAGTGTTTTTCGAAAGTTATCAACACTTTTATGTTTGGCGTTCCGAAACCCACCTTATCTCAGGCTGAAAAGCGTTTTTGTGCATTGTGCCATAACTTTTCAGGAAAGCTTCAGAACATGAAATTTTAACCTCCCACTATAGCAGAAAGTGTCTTTCTAGTAGTTGCACATCAAATCTAAACTGTCTGAAGTGTTTTTCCAAAGTTATTAACACTTTTATGTTTGGCGTTCCGAAACCCACCTTATCTCAGGCTGAAAAGCGTTTTTGTGCATTGTGCCATAACTTTTCAGGGAAGCTTCAGAACATGAAATTTTAACCTCCCACTATAGCAGAAAGGGTCTTTCTAGTAGTTGCACATCAAATCTAAACTGCCTGAAGTGTTTTTCCAAAGTTATCAACACTTTTATGTTTGGCGTTCCGAAACCCACCTTATCTCAGGCTGAAAAGCGTTTTTGTGCATTGTGCCATAACTTTTCAGGGAAGCTTCAGAACATGAAATTTTAACCTCCCACTATAGCAGAAAGGGTCTTTCTAGTAGTTGCACATCAAATCTAAACTGTCTGAAGTGTTTTTCCAAAGTTATCAACACTTTTATGTTTGGCGTTCCGAAACCCACCTTATCTCAGGCTGAAAAGCGTTTTTGTGCATTGTGCCATAACTTTTCAGGGAAGCTTCAGAACATGAAATTTTAACCTCCCACTATAGCAGAAAGGGTCTTTCTAGTAGTTGCACATCAAATCTAAACTGTCTGAAGTGTTTTTCCAAAGTTATCAACACTTTTATGTTTGGCGTTCCGAAACCCACCTTATCTCAGGCTGAAAAGCGTTTTTACGCATTGTGCCATAACTTTTCAGGGAAGCTTCAGAACATGAAATTTTAACCTCCCACTATAGCAGAAAGGGTCTTTCTAGTAGGTGCACATCAAATCTAAGCTCTCTGAAGTGTTTTTCGAAAGTTATCAACACTTTTATGTTTGGCGTTCCGAAACCCACCTTATCTCAGGCTGAAAAGCGTTTTTGTGCATTGTGCCATAACTTTTCAGGGAAGCTTCAGAACATGAAATTTTAACCTCCCACTATAGCAGAAAGGGTCTTTCTAGTAGTTGCACATCAAATCAAAACAGTCTGAAGTGTTTTTCCAAAGTTATTAACACTTTTATGTTTGGCGTTCCGAAACCCACCTTATCTCAGGCTGAAAAGCGTTTTTGTGCATTGTGCCATAACTTTTCAGGGAAGCTTCAGAACATGAAATTTTAACCTCCCACTATAGCAGAAAGGGTCTTTCTAGTAGTTGCACATCAAATCTAAACTGTCTGAAGTGTTTTTCCAAAGTTATTAACACTTTTATGTTTGGCGTTCCGAAACCCACCTTATCTCAGGCTGAAAAGCGTTTTTGTGCATTGTGCCATAACTTTTCAGGGAAGCTTCAGAACATGAAATTTTAACCTCCCACTATAGCAGAAAGGGTCTTTCTAGTAGTTGCACATCAAATCTAAACTGTCTGAAGTGTTTTTCCAAAGTTATCAACACTTTTATGTTTGGCGTTCCGAAACCCACCTTATCTCAGGCTGAAAAGCGTTTTTGTGCATTGTGCCATAACTTTTCAGGAAAGCTTCAGAACATGAAATTTTAACCTCCCACTATAGCAGAAAGGGTCTTTCTAGTAGTTGCACATCAAATCTAAACTGTCTGAAGTGTTTTTCCAAAGTTATCAACACTTTTATGTTTGGCGTTCCGAAACCCACCTTATCTCAGGCTGAAAAGCGTTTTTACGCATTGTGCCATAACTTTTCAGGGAAGCTTCAGAACATGAAATTTTAACCTCCCACTATAGCAGAAAGGGTCTTTCTAGTAGGTGCACATCAAATCTAAGCTCTCTGAAGTGTTTTTCGAAAGTTATCAACACTTTTATGTTTGGCGTTCCGAAACCCACCTTATCTCAGGCTGAAAAGCGTTTTTGTGCATTGTGCCATAACTTTTCAGGGAAGCTTCAGAACATGAAATTTTAACCTCCCACTATAGCAGAAAGGGTCTTTCTAGTAGTTGCACATCAAATCTAAACTGTCTGAAGTGTTTTTCCAAAGTTATCAACACTTTTATGTTTGGCGTTCCGAAACCCACCTTATCTCAGGCTGAAAAGCGTTTTTGTGCATTGTGCCATAACTTTTCAGGGAAGCTTCAGAACATGAAATTTTAACCTCCCACTATAGCAGAAAGGGTCTTTCTAGTAGGTGCACATCAAATCTAAGCTCTCTGAAGTGTTTTTCGAAAGTTATCAACACTTTTATGTTTGGCGTTCCGAAACCCACCTTATCTCAGGCTGAAAAGCGTTTTTGTGCATTGTGCCATAACTTTTCAGGAAAGCTTCAGAACATGAAATTTTAATCTCCCACTATAGCAGAAAGGGTCTTTCTAGTAGTTGCACATCAAATCTAAACTGTCTGAAGTGTTTTTCCAAAGTTATCAACACTTTTATGTTTGGCGTTCCGAAACCCACCTTATCTCAGGCTGAAAAGCGTTTTTACGCATTGTGCCATAACTTTTCAGGGAAGCTTCAGAACATGAAATTTTAACCTCCCACTATAGCAGAAAGGGTCTTTCTAGTAGGTGCACATCAAATCTAAGCTCTCTGAAGTGTTTTTCGAAAGTTATCAACACTTTTATGTTTGGCGTTCCGAAACCCACCTTATCTCAGGCTGAAAAGCGTTTTTGTGCATTGTGCCATAACTTTTCAGGGAAGCTTCAGAACATGAAATTTTAACCTCCCACTATAGCAGAAAGGGTCTTTCTAGTAGTTGCACATCAAATCTAAACTGTCTGAAGTGTTTTTCCAAAGTTATTAACACTTTTATGTTTGGCGTTCCGAAACCCACCTTATCTCAGGCTGAAAAGCGTTTTTGTGCATTGTGCCATAACTTTTCAGGGAAGCTTCAGAACATGAAATTTTAACCTCCCACTATAGCAGAAAGGGTCTTTCTAGTAGTTGCACATCAAATCTAAACTGTCTGAAGTGTTTTTCCAAAGTTATCAACACTTTTATGTTTGGCGTTCCGAAACCCACCTTATCTCAGGCTGAAAAGCGTTTTTGTGCATTGTGCCATAACTTTTCAGGGAAGCTTCAGAACATGAAATTTTAACCTACCACTATAGCAGAAAGGGTCTTTCTAGTAGGTGCACATCAAATCTAAGCTCTCTGAAGTGTTTTTCGAAAGTTATCAACACTTTTATGTTTGGCGTTCCGAAACCCACCTTATCTCAGGCTGAAAAGCGTTTTTGTGCATTGTGCCATAACTTTTCAGGGAAGCTTCAGAACATGAAATTTTAACCTCCCACTATAGCAGAAAGGGTCTTTCTAGTAGTTGCACATCAAATCTAAACTGTCTGAAGTGTTTTTCCAAAGTTATTAACACTTTTATGTTTGGCGTTCCGAAACCCACCTTATCTCAGGCTGAAAAGCGTTTTTGTGCATTGTGCCATAACTTTTCAGGGAAGCTTCAGAACATGAAATTTTAACCTCCCACTATAGCAGAAAGGGTCTTTCTAGTAGTTGCACATCAAATCTAAACTGTCTGAAGTGTTTTTCCAAAGTTATCAACACTTTTATGTTTGGCGTTCCGAAACCCACCTTATCTCAGGCTGAAAAGCGTTTTTGTGCATTGTGCCATAACTTTTCAGGGAAGCTTCAGAACATGAAATTTTAACCTACCACTATAGCAGAAAGGGTCTTTCTAGTAGGTGCACATCAAATCTAAGCTCTCTGAAGTGTTTTTCGAAAGTTATCAACACTTTTATGTTTGGCGTTCCGAAACCCACCTTATCTCAGGCTGAAAAGCGTTTTTGTGCATTGTGCCATAACTTTTCAGGAAAGCTTCAGAACATGAAATTTTAACCTCCCACTATAGCAGAAAGGGTCTTTCTAGTAGTTGCACATCAAATCTAAACTGTCTGAAGTGTTTTTCCAAAGTTATCAACACTTTTATGTTTGGCGTTCCGAAACCCACCTTATCTCAGGCTGAAAAGCGTTTTTACGCATTGTGCCATAACTTTTCAGGGAAGCTTCAGAACATGAAATTTTAACCTCCCACTATAGCAGAAAGGGTCTTTCTAGTAGGTGCACATCAAATCTAAGCTCTCTGAAGTGTTTTTCGAAAGTTATCAACACTTTTATGTTTGGCGTTCCGAAACCCACCTTATCTCAGGCTGAAAAGCGTTTTTGTGCATTGTGCCATAACTTTTCAGGAAAGCTTCAGAACATGAAATTTTAACCTCCCACTATAGCAGAAAGGGTCTTTCTAGTAGTTGCACATCAAATCTAAACTGTCTGAAGTGTTTTTCCAAAGTTATCAACACTTTTATGTTTGGCGTTCCGAAACCCACCTTATCTCAGGCTGAAAAGCGTTTTTACGCATTGTGCCATAACTTTTCAGGGAAGCTTCAGAACATGAAATTTTAACCTCCCACTATAGCAGAAAGGGTCTTTCTAGTAGGTGCACATCAAATCTAAGCTCTCTGAAGTGTTTTTCGAAAGTTATCAACACTTTTATGTTTGGCGTTCCGAAACCCACCTTATCTCAGGCTGAAAAGCGTTTTTGTGCATTGTGCCATAACTTTTCAGGAAAGCTTCAGAACATGAAATTTTAACCTCCCACTATAGCAGAAATGGTCTTTCTAGTAGGTGCACATCAAATCTAAGCTCTCTGAAGTGTTTTTCGAAAGTTATCAACACTTTTATGTTTGGCGTTCCGAAACCCACCTTATCTCAGGCTGAAAAGCGTTTTTGTGCATTGTGCCATAACTTTTCAGGGAAGCTTCAGAACATGAAATTTTAACCTCCCACTATAGCAGAAAGGGTCTTTCTAGTAGTTGCACATCAAATCTAAACTGTCTGAAGTGTTTTTCAAAAGTTATCAACACTTTTATGTTTGGCGTTCCTAAACCCACCTTATCTCAGGCTGAAAAGCGTTTTTGTGCATTGTGCCATAACTTTTCAGGAAAGCTTCAGAACATGAAATTTTAACCTCCCACTATAGCAGAAAGGGTCTTTCTAGTAGTTGCACATCAAATCTAAACTGTCTGAAGTGTTTTTCCAAAGTTATCAACACTTTTATGTTTGGCGTTCCGAAACCCACCTTATCTCAGGCTGAAAAGCGTTTTTACGCATTGTGCCATAACTTTTCAGGGAAGCTTCAGAACATGAAATTTTAACCTCCCACTATAGCAGAAAGGGTCTTTCTAGTAGGTGCACATCAAATCTAAGCTCTCTGAAGTGTTTTTCGAAAGTTATCAACACTTTTATGTTTGGCGTTCCGAAACCCACCTTATCTCAGGCTGAAAAGCGTTTTTGTGCATTGTGCCATAACTTTTCAGGAAAGCTTCAGAACATGAAATTTTAACCTCCCACTATAGCAGAAAGGGTCTTTCTAGTAGGTGCACATCAAATCTAAGCTCTCTGAAGTGTTTTTCGAAAGTTATCAACACTTTTATGTTTGGCGTTCCGAAACCCACCTTATCTCAGGCTGAAAAGCGTTTTTGTGCATTGTGCCATAACTTTTCAGGGAAGCTTCAGAACATGAAATTTTAACCTCCCACTATAGCAGAAAGGGTCTTTCTAGTAGTTGCACATCAAATCTAAACTGTCTGAAGTGTTTTTCAAAAGTTATCAACACTTTTATGTTTGGCGTTCCTAAACCCACCTTATCTCAGGCTGAAAAGCGTTTTTGTGCATTGTGCCATAACTTTTCAGGAAAGCTTCAGAACATGAAATTTTAACCTCCCACTATAGCAGAAAGGGTCTTTCTAGTAGTTGCACATCAAATCTAAACTGTCTGAAGTGTTTTTCCAAAGTTATCAACACTTTTATGTTTGGCGTTCCGAAACCCACCTTATCTCAGGCTGAAAAGCGTTTTTACGCATTGTGCCATAACTTTTCAGGGAAGCTTCAGAACATGAAATTTTAACCTCCCACTATAGCAGAAAGGGTCTTTCTAGTAGGTGCACATCAAATCTAAGCTCTCTGAAGTGTTTTTCGAAAGTTATCAACACTTTTATGTTTGGCGTTCCGAAACCCACCTTATCTCAGGCTGAAAAGCGTTTTTGTGCATTGTGCCATAACTTTTCAGGGAAGCTTCAGAACATGAAATTTTAACCTCCCACTATAGCAGAAAGGGTCTTTCTAGTAGTTGCACATCAAATCTAAACTGTCTGAAGTGTTTTTCCAAAGTTATCAACACTTTTATGTTTGGCGTTCCGAAACCCACCTTATCTCAGGCTGAAAAGCGTTTTTGTGCATTGTGCCATAACTTTTCAGGGAAGCTTCAGAACATGAAATTTTAACCTCCCACTATAGCAGAAAGGGTCTTTCTAGTAGTTGCACATCAAATCTAAGCTGTCTGAAGTGTTTTTCAAAAGTTATCAACACTTTTATGTTTGGCGTTCCGAAACCCACCTTATCTCAGGCTGAAAAGCGTTTTTGTGCATTGTGCCATAACTTTTCAGGAAAGCTTCAGAACATGAAATTTTAACCTCCCACTATAGCAGAAAGGGTCTTTCTAGTAGTTGCACATCAAATCTAAACTGTCTGAAGTGTTTTTCCAAAGTTATCAACACTTTTATGTTTGGCGTTCCGAAACCCACCTTATCTCAGGCTGAAAAGCGTTTTTGTGCATTGTGCCATAACTTTTCAGGAAAGCTTCAGAACATGAAATTTTAACCTCCCACTATAGCAGAAAGGGTCTTTCTAGTAGTTGCACATCAAATCTAAGCTGTCTGAAGTGTTTTTCAAAAGTTATCAACACTTTTATGTTTGGCGTTCCGAAACCCACCTTATCTCAGGCTGAAAAGCGTTTTTGTGCATTGTGCCATAACTTTTCAGGAAAGCTTCAGAACATGAAATTTTAACCTCCCACTATAGCAGAAAGGGTCTTTCTAGTAGTTGCACATCAAATCTAAACTGTCTGAAGTGTTTTTCCAAAGTTATCAACACTTTTATGTTTGGCGTTCCGAAACCCACCTTATCTCAGGCTGAAAAGCGTTTTTACGCATTGTGCCATAACTTTTCAGGGAAGCTTCAGAACATGAAATTTTAACCTCCCACTATAGCAGAAAGGGTCTTTCTAGTAGGTGCACATCAAATCTAAGCTCTCTGAAGTGTTTTTCGAAAGTTATCAACACTTTTATGTTTGGCGTTCCGAAACCCACCTTATCTCAGGCTGAAAAGCGTTTTTGTGCATTGTGCCATAACTTTTCAGGGAAGCTTCAGAACATGAAATTTTAACCTCCCACTATAGCAGAAAGGGTCTTTCTAGTAGTTGCACATCAAATCTAAACTGTCTGAAGTGTTTTTCCAAAGTTATTAACACTTTTATGTTTGGCGTTCCGAAACCCACCTTATCTCAGGCTGAAAAGCGTTTTTGTGCATTGTGCCATAACTTTTCAGGGAAGCTTCAGAACATGAAATTTTAACCTCCCACTATAGCAGAAAGGGTCTTTCTAGTAGTTGCACATCAAATCTAAACTGTCTGAAGTGTTTTTCCAAAGTTATCAACACTTTTATGTTTGGCGTTCCGAAACCCACCTTATCTCAGGCTGAAAAGCGTTTTTGTGCATTGTGCCATAACTTTTCAGGGAAGCTTCAGAACATGAAATTTTAACCTCCCACTATAGCAGAAAGGGTCTTTCTAGTAGGTGCACATCAAATCTAAGCTCTCTGAAGTGTTTTTCGAAAGTTATCAACACTTTTATGTTTGGCGTTCCGAAACCCACCTTATCTCAGGCTGAAAAGCGTTTTTGTGCATTGTGCCATAACTTTTCAGGGAAGCTTCAGAACATGAAATTTTAACCTCCCACTATAGCAGAAAGGGTCTTTCTAGTAGGTGCACATCAAATCTAAGCTCTCTGAAGTGTTTTTCGAAAGTTATCAACACTTTTATGTTTGGCGTTCCGAAACCCACCTTATCTCAGGCTGAAAAGCGTTTTTGTGCATTGTGCCATAACTTTTCAGGGAAGCTTCAGAACATGAAATTTTAACCTCCCACTATAGCAGAAAGGGTCTTTCTAGTAGTTGCACATCAAATCTAAGCTGTCTGAAGTGTTTTTCAAAAGTTATCAACACTTTTATGTTTGGCGTTCCGAAACCCACCTTATCTCAGGCTGAAAAGCGTTTTTGTGCATTGTGCCATAACTTTTCAGGAAAGCTTCAGAACATGAAATTTTAACCTCCCACTATAGCAGAAAGGGTCTTTCTAGTAGTTGCACATCAAATCTAAACTGTCTGAAGTGTTTTTCCAAAGTTATCAACACTTTTATGTTTGGCGTTCCGAAACCCACCTTATCTCAGGCTGAAAAGCGTTTTTGTGCATTGTGCCATAACTTTTCAGGAAAGCTTCAGAACATGAAATTTTAACCTCCCACTATAGCAGAAAGGGTCTTTCTAGTAGTTGCACATCAAATCTAAGCTGTCTGAAGTGTTTTTCAAAAGTTATCAACACTTTTATGTTTGGCGTTCCGAAACCCACCTTATCTCAGGCTGAAAAGCGTTTTTGTGCATTGTGCCATAACTTTTCAGGAAAGCTTCAGAACATGAAATTTTAACCTCCCACTATAGCAGAAAGGGTCTTTCTAGTAGTTGCACATCAAATCTAAACTGTCTGAAGTGTTTTTCCAAAGTTATCAACACTTTTATGTTTGGCGTTCCGAAACCCACCTTATCTCAGGCTGAAAAGCGTTTTTACGCATTGTGCCATAACTTTTCAGGGAAGCTTCAGAACATGAAATTTTAACCTCCCACTATAGCAGAAAGGGTCTTTCTAGTAGGTGCACATCAAATCTAAGCTCTCTGAAGTGTTTTTCGAAAGTTATCAACACTTTTATGTTTGGCGTTCCGAAACCCACCTTATCTCAGGCTGAAAAGCGTTTTTGTGCATTGTGCCATAACTTTTCAGGGAAGCTTCAGAACATGAAATTTTAACCTCCCACTATAGCAGAAAGGGTCTTTCTAGTAGTTGCACATCAAATCTAAACTGTCTGAAGTGTTTTTCCAAAGTTATCAACACTTTTATGTTTGGCGTTCCGAAACCCACCTTATCTCAGGCTGAAAAGCGTTTTTGTGCATTGTGCCATAACTTTTCAGGAAAGCTTCAGAACATGAAATTTTAACCTCCCACTATAGCAGAAAGGGTCTTTCTAGTAGTTGCACATCAAATCTAAGCTGTCTGAAGTGTTTTTCAAAAGTTATCAACACTTTTATGTTTGGCGTTCCGAAACCCACCTTATCTCAGGCTGAAAAGCGTTTTTGTGCATTGTGCCATAACTTTTCAGGAAAGCTTCAGAACATGAAATTTTAACCTCCCACTATAGCAGAAAGGGTCTTTCTAGTAGTTGCACATCAAATCTAAACTGTCTGAAGTGTTTTTCCAAAGTTATCAACACTTTTATGTTTGGCGTTCCGAAACCCACCTTATCTCAGGCTGAAAAGCGTTTTTACGCATTGTGCCATAACTTTTCAGGGAAGCTTCAGAACATGAAATTTTAACCTCCCACTATAGCAGAAAGGGTCTTTCTAGTAGGTGCACATCAAATCTAAGCTCTCTGAAGTGTTTTTCGAAAGTTATCAACACTTTTATGTTTGGCGTTCCGAAACCCACCTTATCTCAGGCTGAAAAGCGTTTTTGTGCATTGTGCCATAACTTTTCAGGGAAGCTTCAGAACATGAAATTTTAACCTCCCACTATAGCAGAAAGGGTCTTTCTAGTAGTTGCACATCAAATCTAAACTGTCTGAAGTGTTTTTCCAAAGTTATTAACACTTTTATGTTTGGCGTTCCGAAACCCACCTTATCTCAGGCTGAAAAGCGTTTTTGTGCATTGTGCCATAACTTTTCAGGGAAGCTTCAGAACATGAAATTTTAACCTCCCACTATAGCAGAAAGGGTCTTTCTAGTAGTTGCACATCAAATCTAAACTGTCTGAAGTGTTTTTCCAAAGTTATCAACACTTTTATGTTTGGCGTTCCGAAACCCACCTTATCTCAGGCTGAAAAGCGTTTTTGTGCATTGTGCCATAACTTTTCAGGGAAGCTTCAGAACATGAAATTTTAACCTCCCACTATAGCAGAAAGGGTCTTTCTAGTAGGTGCACATCAAATCTAAGCTCTCTGAAGTGTTTTTCGAAAGTTATCAACACTTTTATGTTTGGCGTTCCGAAACCCACCTTATCTCAGGCTGAAAAGCGTTTTTGTGCATTGTGCCATAACTTTTCAGGAAAGCTTCAGAACATGAAATTTTAACCTCCCACTATAGCAGAAAGTGTCTTTCTAGTAGTTGCACATCAAATCTAAACTGTCTGAAGTGTTTTTCCAAAGTTATTAACACTTTTATGTTTGGCGTTCCGAAACCCACCTTATCTCAGGCTGAAAAGCGTTTTTGTGCATTGTGCCATAACTTTTCAGGGAAGCTTCAGAACATGAAATTTTAACCTCCCACTATAGCAGAAAGGGTCTTTCTAGTAGTTGCACATCAAATCTAAACTGCCTGAAGTGTTTTTCCAAAGTTATCAACACTTTTATGTTTGGCGTTCCGAAACCCACCTTATCTCAGGCTGAAAAGCGTTTTTACGCATTGTGCCATAACTTTTCAGGGAAGCTTCAGAACATGAAATTTTAACCTCCCACTATAGTAGAAAGGGTCTTTCTAGTAGGTGCACATCAAATCTAAGCTGTCTGAAGTGTTTTTCGAAAGTTATCAACACTTTTATGTTTGGCGTTCCGAAACCCACCTTATCTCAGGCTGAAAAGCGTTTTTGTGCATTGTGCCATAACTTTTCAGGGAAGCTTCAGAACATGAAATTTTAACCTCCCACTATAGCAGAAAGGGTCTTTCTAGTAGTTGCACATCAAATCTAAACTGTCTGAAGTGTTTTTCCAAAGTTATCAACACTTTTATGTTTGGCGTTCCGAAACCCACCTTATCTCAGGCTGAAAAGCGTTTTTACGCATTGTGCCATAACTTTTCAGGGAAGCTTCAGAACATGAAATTTTAACCTCCCACTATAGCAGAAAGGGTCTTTCTAGTAGGTGCACATCAAATCTAAGCTCTCTGAAGTGTTTTTCGAAAGTTATCGACACTTTTATGTTTGGCGTTCCGAAACCCACCTTATCTCTGGCTGAAAAGCGTTTTTGTGCATTGTGCCATAACTTTTCAGGGAAGCTTCAGAACATGAAATTTTAACCTCCCACTATAGCAGAAAGGGTCTTTCTAGTAGTTGCACATCAAATCTAAACTGTCTGAAGTGTTTTTCCAAAGTTATTAACACTTTTATGTTTGGCGTTCCGAAACCCACCTTATCTCAGGCTGAAAAGCGTTTTTGTGCATTGTGCCATAACTTTTCAGGGAAGCTTCAGAACATGAAATTTTAACCTCCCACTATAGCAGAAAGGGTCTTTCTAGTAGTTGCACATCAAATCTAAACTGTCTGAAGTGTTTTTCCAAAGTTATCAACACTTTTATGTTTGGCGTTCCGAAACCCACCTTATCTCAGGCTGAAAAGCGTTTTTGTCCATTGTGCCATAACTTTTCAGGAAAGCTTCAGAACATGAAATTTTAACCTCCCACTATAGCAGAAAGGGTCTTTCTAGTAGTTGCACATCAAATCTAAACTGTCTGAAGTGTTTTTCCAAAGTTATCAACACTTTTATGTTTGGCGTTCCGAAACCCACCTTATCTCAGGCTGAAAAGCGTTTTTGTGCATTGTGCCATAACTTTTCAGGGAAGCTTCAGAACATGAAATTTTAACCTCCCACTATAGCAGAAAGGGTCTTTCTAGTAGTTGCACATCAAATCTAAGCTGTCTGAAGTGTTTTTCAAAAGTTATCAACACTTTTATGTTTGGCGTTCCGAAACCCACCTTATCTCAGGCTGAAAAGCGTTTTTGTGCATTGTGCCATAACTTTTCAGGAAAGCTTCAGAACATGAAATTTTAACCTCCCACTATAGCAGAAAGGGTCTTTCTAGTAGGTGCACATCAAATCTAAGCTCTCTGAAGTGTTTTTCGAAAGTTATCAACACTTTTATGTTTGGCGTTCCGAAACCCACCTTATCTCAGGCTGAAAAGCGTTTTTGTGCATTGTGCCATAACTTTTCAGGAAAGCTTCAGAACATGAAATTTTAACCTCCCACTATAGCAGAAAGGGTCTTTCTAGTAGTTGCACATCAAATCTAAACTGTCTGAAGTGTTTTTCCAAAGTTATCAACACTTTTATGTTTGGCGTTCCGAAACCCACCTTATCTCAGGCTGAAAAGCGTTTTTACGCATTGTGCCATAACTTTTCAGGGAAGCTTCAGAACATGAAATTTTAACCTCCCACTATAGCAGAAAGGGTCTTTCTAGTAGGTGCACATCAAATCTAAGCTCTCTGAAGTGTTTTTCGAAAGTTATCAACACTTTTATGTTTGGCGTTCCGAAACCCACCTTATCTCAGGCTGAAAAGCGTTTTTGTGCATTGTGCCATAACTTTTCAGGAAAGCTTCAGAACATGAAATTTTAACCTCCCACTATAGCAGAAAGTGTCTTTCTAGTAGTTGCACATCAAATCTAAACTGTCTGAAGTGTTTTTCCAAAGTTATTAACACTTTTATGTTTGGCGTTCCGAAACCCACCTTATCTCAGGCTGAAAAGCGTTTTTACGCATTGTGCCATAACTTTTCAGGGAAGCTTCAGAACATGAAATTTTAACCTCCCACTATAGCAGAAAGGGTCTTTCTAGTAGGTGCACATCAAATCTAAGCTGTCTGAAGTGTTTTTCGAAAGTTATCAACACTTTTATGTTTGGCGTTCCGAAACCCACCTTATCTCAGGCTGAAAAGCGTTTTTGTGCATTGTGCCATAACTTTTCAGGGAAGCTTCAGAACATGAAATTTTAACCTCCCACTATAGCAGAAAGGGTCTTTCTAGTAGTTGCACATCAAATCTAAACTGTCTGAAGTGTTTTTCCAAAGTTATCAACACTTTTATGTTTGGCGTTCCGAAACCCACCTTATCTCAGGCTGAAAAGCGTTTTTACGCATTGTGCCATAACTTTTCAGGGAAGCTTCAGAACATGAAATTTTAACCTCCCACTATAGCAGAAAGGGTCTTTCTAGCAGTTGCACATCAAATCTAAACTGTCTGAAGTGTTTTTCCAAAGTTATCAACACTTTTATGTTTGGCGTTCCGAAACCCACCTTATCTCAGGCTGAAAAGCGTTTTTACGCATTGTGCCATAACTTTTTAGGGAAGCTTCAGAACATGAAATTTTAAGCTCCCACTATAGCAGAAAGGGTCTTTCTAGTAGGTGCACATCAAATCTAAGCTCTCTGAAGTGTTTTTCGAAAGTTATCAACACTTTTATGTTTGGCGTTCCGAAACCCACCTTATCTCAGGCTGAAAAGCGTTTTTGTGCATTGTGCCATAACTTTTCAGGGAAGCTTCAGAACATGAAATTTTAACCTCCCACTATAGCAGAAAGGGTCTTTCTAGTAGTTGCACATCAAATCTAAACTGTCTGAAGTGTTTTTCCAAAGTTATCAACACTTTTATGTTTGGCGTTCCGAAACCCACCTTATCTCAGGCTGAAAAGCGTTTTTGTGCATTGTGCCATAACTTTTCAGGGAAGCTTCAGAACATAAAATTTTAACCTCCCACTATAGCAAAAAGGGTCTTTCTAGTAGTTGCACATCAAATCTAAACTGTGTGAAGTGTTTTTCCAAAGTTATCAACACTTTTATGTTTGGCGTTCCGAAACCCACCTTATCTCAGGCTGAAAAGCGTTTTTGTGCATTGTGCCATAACTTTTCAGGGAAGCTTCAGAACATGAAATTTTAACCTCCCACTATAGCAGAAAGGGTCTTTCTAGTAGTTGCACATCAAATCTAAGCTGTCTGAAGTGTTTTTCAAAAGTTATCAACACTTTTATGTTTGGCGTTCCGAAACCCACCTTATCTCAGGCTGAAAAGCGTTTTTGTGCATTGTGCCATAACTTTTCAGGGAAGCTTCAGAACATGAAATTTTAACCTCCCACTATAGCAGAAAGGGTCTTTCTAGTAGTTGCACATCAAATCTAAGCTGTCTGAAGTGTTTTTCAAAAGTTATCAACACTTTTATGTTTGGCGTTCCGAAACCCACCTTATCTCAGGCTGAAAAGCGTTTTTGTGCATTGTGCCATAACTTTTCAGGAAAGCTTCAGAACATGAAATTTTAACCTCCCACTATAGCAGAAAGGGTCTTTCTAGTAGTTGAACATCAAATCTAAACTGTCTGAAGTGTTTTTCAAAAGTTATCAACACTTTTATGTTTGGCGTTCCGAAACCCACCTTATCTCAGGCTGAAAAGCGTTTTTACGCATTGTGCCATAACTTTTCAGGGAAGCTTCAGAACATGAAATTTTAAGCTCCCACTATAGCAGAAAGGGTCTTTCTAGTAGGTGCACATCAAATCTAAGCTCTCTGAAGTGTTTTTCGAAAGTTATCAACACTTTTATGTTTGGCGTTCCGAAACCCACCTTATCTCAGGCTGAAAAGCGTTTTTGTGCATTGTGCCATAACTTTTCAGGGAAGCTTCAGAACATGAAATTTTAACCTCCCACTATAGCAGAAAGGGTCTTTCTAGTAGTTGCACATCAAATCTAAACTGTCTGAAGTGTTTTTCCAAAGTTATCAACACTTTTATGTTTGGCGTTCCGAAACCCACCTTATCTCAGGCTGAAAAGCGTTTTTGTGCATTGTGCCATAACTTTTCAGGGAAGCTTCAGAACATGAAATTTTAACCTCCCACTATAGCAAAAAGGGTCTTTCTAGTAGTTGCACATCAAATCTAAACTGTCTGAAGTGTTTTTCCTAAGTTATCAACACTTTTATGTTTGGCGTTCCGAAACCCACCTTATCTCAGGCTGAAAAGCGTTTTTGTGCATTGTGCCATAACTTTTCAGGGAAGCTTCAGAACATGAAATTTTAACCTCCCACTATAGCAGAAAGGGTCTTTCTAGTAGTTGCACATCAAATCTAAGCTGTCTGAAGTGTTTTTCAAAAGTTATCAACACTTTTATGTTTGGCGTTCCGAAACCCACCTTATCTCAGGCTGAAAAGCGTTTTTACGCATTGTGCCATAACTTTTCAGGAAAGCTTCAGAACATGAAATTTTAACCTCCCACTATAGCAGAAAGGGTCTTTCTAGTAGTTGCACATCAAATCTAAACTGTCTGAAGTGTTTTTCCAAAGTTATCAACACTTTTATGTTTGGCGTTCCGAAACCCACCTTATCTCAGGCTGAAAAGCGTTTTTGTGCATTGTGCCATAACTTTTCAGGGAAGCTTCAGAACATGAAATTTTAACCTACCACTATAGCAGAAAGGGTCTTTCTAGTAGGTGCACATCAAATCTAAGCTCTCTGAAGTGTTTTTCGAAAGTTATCAACACTTTTATGTTTGGCGTTCCGAAACCCACCTTATCTCAGGCTGAAAAGCGTTTTTGTGCATTGTGCCATAACTTTTCAGGAAAGCTTCAGAACATGAAATTTTAACCTCCCACTATAGCAGAAAGGGTCTTTCTAGTAGTTGCACATCAAATCTAAACTGTCTGAAGTGTTTTTCCAAAGTTATCAACACTTTTATGTTTGGCGTTCCGAAACCCACCTTATCTCAGGCTGAAAAGCGTTTTTACGCATTGTGCCATAACTTTTCAGGGAAGCTTCAGAACATGAAATTTTAACCTCCCACTATAGCAGAAAGTGTCTTTCTAGTAGTTGCACATCAAATCTAAACTGTCTGAAGTGTTTTTCCAAAGTTATTAACACTTTTATGTTTGGCGTTCCGAAACCCACCTTATCTCAGGCTGAAAAGCGTTTTTGTGCATTGTGCCATAACTTTTCAGGGAAGCTTCAGAACATGAAATTTTAACCTCCCACTATAGCAGAAAGGGTCTTTCTAGTAGTTGCACATCAAATCTAAACTGCCTGAAGTGTTTTTCCAAAGTTATCAACACTTTTATGTTTGGCGTTCCGAAACCCACCTTATCTCAGGCTGAAAAGCGTTTTTGTGCATTGTGCCATAACTTTTCAGGGAAGCTTCAGAACATGAAATTTTAACCTCCCACTATAGCAGAAAGGGTCTTTCTAGTAGTTGCACATCAAATCTAAACTGTCTGAAGTGTTTTTCCAAAGTTATCAACACTTTTATGTTTGGCGTTCCGAAACCCACCTTATCTCAGGCTGAAAAGCGTTTTTGTGCATTGTGCCATAACTTTTCAGGGAAGCTTCAGAACATTAAATTTTAACCTCCCACTATAGCAGAAAGGGTCTTTCTAGTAGTTGCACATCAAATCTAAACTGTCTGAAGTGTTTTTCCAAAGTTATCAACACTTTTATGTTTGGCGTTCCGAAACCCACCTTATCTCAGGCTGAAAAGCGTTTTTACGCATTGTGCCATAACTTTTCAGGGAAGCTTCAGAACATGAAATTTTAACCTCCCACTATAGCAGAAAGGGTCTTTCTAGTAGGTGCACATCAAATCTAAGCTCTCTGAAGTGTTTTTCGAAAGTTATCAACACTTTTATGTTTGGCGTTCCGAAACCCACCTTATCTCAGGCTGAAAAGCGTTTTTGTGCATTGTGCCATAACTTTTCAGGGAAGCTTCAGAACATGAAATTTTAACCTCCCACTATAGCAGAAAGGGTCTTTCTAGTAGTTGCACATCAAATCAAAACTGTCTGAAGTGTTTTTCCAAAGTTATTAACACTTTTATGTTTGGCGTTCCGAAACCCACCTTATCTCAGGCTGAAAAGCGTTTTTGTGCATTGTGCCATAACTTTTCAGGGAAGCTTCAGAACATGAAATTTTAACCTCCCACTATAGCAGAAAGGGTCTTTCTAGTAGTTGCACATCAAATCTAAACTGTCTGAAGTGTTTTTCCAAAGTTATTAACACTTTTATGTTTGGCGTTCCGAAACCCACCTTATCTCAGGCTGAAAAGCGTTTTTGTGCATTGTGCCATAACTTTTCAGGGAAGCTTCAGAACATGAAATTTTAACCTCCCACTATAGCAGAAAGGGTCTTTCTAGTAGTTGCACATCAAATCTAAACTGTCTGAAGTGTTTTTCCAAAGTTATCAACACTTTTATGTTTGGCGTTCCGAAACCCACCTTATCTCAGGCTGAAAAGCGTTTTTGTGCATTGTGCCATAACTTTTCAGGAAAGCTTCAGAACATGAAATTTTAACCTCCCACTATAGCAGAAAGGGTCTTTCTAGTAGTTGCACATCAAATCTAAACTGTCTGAAGTGTTTTTCCAAAGTTATCAACACTTTTATGTTTGGCGTTCCGAAACCCACCTTATCTCAGGCTGAAAAGCGTTTTTACGCATTGTGCCATAACTTTTCAGGGAAGCTTCAGAACATGAAATTTTAACCTCCCACTATAGCAGAAAGGGTCTTTCTAGTAGGTGCACATCAAATCTAAGCTCTCTGAAGTGTTTTTCGAAAGTTATCAACACTTTTATGTTTGGCGTTCCGAAACCCACCTTATCTCAGGCTGAAAAGCGTTTTTGTGCATTGTGCCATAACTTTTCAGGGAAGCTTCAGAACATGAAATTTTAACCTCCCACTATAGCAGAAAGGGTCTTTCTAGTAGTTGCACATCAAATCTAAACTGTCTGAAGTGTTTTTCCAAAGTTATCAACACTTTTATGTTTGGCGTTCCGAAACCCACCTTATCTCAGGCTGAAAAGCGTTTTTGTGCATTGTGCCATAACTTTTCAGGGAAGCTTCAGAACATGAAATTTTAACCTCCCACTATAGCAGAAAGGGTCTTTCTAGTAGGTGCACATCAAATCTAAGCTCTCTGAAGTGTTTTTCGAAAGTTATCAACACTTTTATGTTTGGCGTTCCGAAACCCACCTTATCTCAGGCTGAAAAACGTTTTTGTGCATTGTGCCATAACTTTTCAGGAAAGCTTCAGAACATGAAATTTTAATCTCCCACTATAGCAGAAAGGGTCTTTCTAGTAGTTGCACATCAAATCTAAACTGTCTGAAGTGTTTTTCCAAAGTTATCAACACTTTTATGTTTGGCGTTCCGAAACCCACCTTATCTCAGGCTGAAAAGCGTTTTTACGCATTGTGCCATAACTTTTCAGGGAAGCTTCAGAACATGAAATTTTAACCTCCCACTATAGCAGAAAGGGTCTTTCTAGTAGGTGCACATCAAATCTAAGCTCTCTGAAGTGTTTTTCGAAAGTTATCAACACTTTTATGTTTGGCGTTCCGAAACCCACCTTATCTCAGGCTGAAAAGCGTTTTTGTGCATTGTGCCATAACTTTTCAGGGAAGCTTCAGAACATGAAATTTTAACCTCCCACTATAGCAGAAAGGGTCTTTCTAGTAGTTGCACATCAAATCTAAACTGTCTGAAGTGTTTTTCCAAAGTTATTAACACTTTTATGTTTGGCGTTCCGAAACCCACCTTATCTCAGGCTGAAAAGCGTTTTTGTGCATTGTGCCATAACTTTTCAGGGAAGCTTCAGAACATGAAATTTTAACCTCCCACTATAGCAGAAAGGGTCTTTCTAGTAGTTGCACATCAAATCTAAACTGTCTGAAGTGTTTTTCCAAAGTTATCAACACTTTTATGTTTGGCGTTCCGAAACCCACCTTATCTCAGGCTGAAAAGCGTTTTTGTGCATTGTGCCATAACTTTTCAGGGAAGCTTCAGAACATGAAATTTTAACCTACCACTATAGCAGAAAGGGTCTTTCTAGTAGGTGCACATCAAATCTAAGCTCTCTGAAGTGTTTTTCGAAAGTTATCAACACTTTTATGTTTGGCGTTCCGAAACCCACCTTATCTCAGGCTGAAAAGCGTTTTTGTGCATTGTGCCATAACTTTTCAGGAAAGCTTCAGAACATGAAATTTTAACCTCCCACTATAGCAGAAAGGGTCTTTCTAGTAGTTGCACATCAAATCTAAACTGTCTGAAGTGTTTTTCCAAAGTTATCAACACTTTTATGTTTGGCGTTCCGAAACCCACCTTATCTCAGGCTGAAAAGCGTTTTTACGCATTGTGCCATAACTTTTCAGGGAAGCTTCAGAACATGAAA
The DNA here is from genome assembly GCF_027744825.2 of Synchiropus splendidus. Lineage (NCBI taxonomy): Eukaryota > Metazoa > Chordata > Actinopteri > Syngnathiformes > Callionymidae > Synchiropus > Synchiropus splendidus. The sequence goes on along the minus strand of NC_071335.1, from coordinate 42,913,277 downwards.
TTTTAACCTCCCACTATAGCAGAAAGGGTCTTTCTAGTAGGTGCACATCAAATCTAAGCTCTCTGAAGTGTTTTTCGAAAGTTATCAACACTTTTATGTTTGGCGTTCCGAAACCCACCTTATCTCAGGCTGAAAAGCGTTTTTGTGCATTGTGCCATAACTTTTCAGGAAAGCTTCAGAACATGAAATTTTAACCTCCCACTATAGCAGAAAGTGTCTTTCTAGTAGTTGCACATCAAATCTAAACTGTCTGAAGTGTTTTTCCAAAGTTATTAACACTTTTATGTTTGGCGTTCCGAAACCCACCTTATCTCAGGCTGAAAAGCGTTTTTGTGCATTGTGCCATAACTTTTCAGGGAAGCTTCAGAACATGAAATTTTAACCTCCCACTATAGCAGAAAGGGTCTTTCTAGTAGTTGCACATCAAATCTAAACTGCCTGAAGTGTTTTTCCAAAGTTATCAACACTTTTATGTTTGGCGTTCCGAAACCCACCTTATCTCAGGCTGAAAAGCGTTTTTGTGCATTGTGCCATAACTTTTCAGGGAAGCTTCAGAACATGAAATTTTAACCTCCCACTATAGCAGAAAGGGTCTTTCTAGTAGTTGCACATCAAATCTAAACTGTCTGAAGTGTTTTTCCAAAGTTATCAACACTTTTATGTTTGGCGTTCCGAAACCCACCTTATCTCAGGCTGAAAAGCGTTTTTGTGCATTGTGCCATAACTTTTCAGGGAAGCTTCAGAACATGAAATTTTAACCTCCCACTATAGCAGAAA